>NC_134803.1:15737444-15972444 GCF_046742065.1 Oratosquilla oratoria | reverse complement strand
AAAGACTAGAACAGGGGAGACCTACAATCCATTGAAAAATATGAGAGTGGCATTTCACTACATGGATGATGATATGAGGAAGAAAATTGTTGAACAGTTGATGCTGACCAGACTGGAATGCACAGGGGTGATATTGTCACCATGCTTAAAGAAAGACACAAGAAAAATAGAATCCAAAAGGCAGCAACCAAGATGGTCCCTGGTTTAAACATGATATATCAGAAAAGAATGAAGAAACTGGGACTTCTCACTTTGGAAGAGTAAAGAAAGGTGACATGATGATATTCAAACTGGAAATAGGTGAAAGTGGTGTCATGTGTTAGGCCCTGTATTTGAGTTGGTACACTGAATCATAACTGTGACTTAAGTAGTTCTTGCAATCCAGATCCTAGAACAACATTTAGCTTCTTATGATCAATTTAACTTTACTGGGGTCAAGAAAATAGTGAAGTGCAATCTTTTAATTTAGTATTTGAATTAAATTATAACTAACTTTTACTTACAATTAAGTCGGTGTGAACAGAATGTGAGAATGGTAACCAAGAGGACTCAAAAATGCCCGTGCATCTTTTTTATGCTACAGCTGTACAACACCAGTGCCATGGCACAGGTGCCAATGTATGCCAATGTAACCTGTCCTATTTCTATTTATTCAGCTCCACACAATTTACCTGTATCTTCATTTTTGTGTAAAGAGGACTTACAATATCGTCACTAATACTCATCTAAAGCATGTAAGCAATGGGGTCTAGAAGTGAGGGCCCTACTTTGATTCATCATCATGATTTATGCGCCCTCTGACCTCTGATGACAGGAGGCCCCAATTTTATAGTCCTGCACTACCAGCTTCCAAGCCCTCCATGTCATTTGTATGTGTGATCCCCACAACTATTATCAGTAACATGTCATAGAACATGACATATATCCCCCTTCACTGGAGAAGAATTTTCAGACTTGTGAAACAGTGCCTGAACATTTTGTGTTGGGACACAACAGGGCGTCGGCTACCACATTTGATTTTCCTGGAATATGTTGAATACTTGGATCATATCCCTGGAGTGCTAATGCCCATCTGGCCAATCTGTCATATTTTGTCTTACCATCTATGATATACTTCAATGGGTTATGGTCACATAAGATGATTACTTTCTTATCTAGGTATATGGAATTTCTTTAAAGCTAATATGAGGCTGAGGGCCTCCCTCTTAATGGTAGAATATTGCTTTTGATACTCCTTAAGAATCTGAGACATAAATGAGATGGGTCTCGTGACACCATCCCTTTCCTGAGCAAGCATGGCACCTACAGCTACCTGACTGGCATCACAAAAAAGATAAAAAGTCTTACTATAATCTGGGGCTATCAAGACAGGATGACCTGAGAGAAGTTTCTTGCATTCTATGGCTGCATCAGTGCCCTCATCCCACATGAAATGATTATAAGAGAACATGCAGGTTAAAGGTGTGGCTACCTCTGCAAGGTTTGGACAATACCTCTGATAGAATCCAAGCATGCCCATGAATCCCCTGATGCCTCTCTTCATCTTCGGGACCTGGAAGACCATGATGTCTTTTACTCTGGCCTCTAATGGTGTAATACAGTTCTGGCCAACTTGGTGTCCCAGGTATTTGATAGTACTTCTCCTGAAAGCACTCTTCTTTAGGTTCACAGTGAGATGGGCTTGTGCCAGTCTATCAAGTAAACCCCTCAGCCTGAGCGTCTGATCACTCCATGTGTCAGAGAACACTACTCTGTCATCTGAATATGCCCTGACACCTGGCAACCCCTCAACTAGCCAATTCATGAGGCACTGAAGGATGCTTCACTATTTTCATCCCGAATGGGGTCACTTTATATTGAAAGTGCCCATGTTGGCTAACAAAAGCAGATACTTCAGTAGCACCACTTGTAAAGGGAATTTGATGGTATCCCTTCATTAGATCTAACTTAGACAAATGTTTTGCAGTAGTGACCTCCTCAATAATATCTATTCTGGGGAGAGGGTAAGGGTCTGCTTTAGTGACTGTTTTCACCTTCCTGTAATCAACACATAATCTCCACTCACCTCCAGATTTTGGTACCAGCACAGCTGGTGAGGCCCAAGGACTAGTGCTAGGTTCCACTAATCCTTGGTCCATGAGTTGCCTTACTTCCTCCTCCATGATTCTCTTCTTCTGGGGCAACAATCTGTACAGTGTTTGCTTCACCGGCTTGGCTCCATCTTCTAGGAAGACGTCATGATATATTGCTTGAGTAATGGTGGGACATGAGGAAAATATCTGGGCATTCTTGCAGAAAAGTGCTCTGACTTCTTACCACATCTCTCCCTCCAATGATGACAGATTCCCCCAATGCCTCACTGGTGTCTGATCTGCCTAAATCATAAAAGAAGGTTAGATCCCCAATATCTGAATCAAGGCTACTGTCAGTTTGCTCTGTCTCAACCATGCCAATCTCTTCCTCCTCTACTGTTCCCTTGCATTCTTTCAGGAAGTAAATATGTGCTTGTTACACCCCAGACCTTCTCATCAGGTTTCTTACAACATAATTATGATCCCCTTTTCTCTCAAGTACTTTGAATGGTCCCTCATATATTGGATGCAATGATTTTTTTCTGAGGGGACAACACAAGCACATATTCTCCGACTTTTATTTCCCTCTTAACTGATTTCCTATCATAATAATCCTTATAGTTACCATGCGTTATTTCAAGATTTCTTTTTGCTATTTGCCTGACCTTCCTCAACTTCTTGAATTGGTACCCACTAACTTGGTATACATGGTACTTTCCTCTGGGGTTTTTGACAGTAGCTGGTTGTACAGGGAGGCAAGGGGCTCCCTTTGGGTCCTACCAAACATCAAGTATAAGGGAGAAAAGCCTAGACCTTCATGTACAGTTATTCTAGTGGCATATAGTAACAATTCTATGTCTTCATCCCAGTCCTTCTCAAATTCTAATACAAAGGTTTGAATCATGTTTTTTAAGGTTCTGTGGAGCCTTTTGAGGCTTCCTTGACTTTGGGGGTGATATGCTGATGCGATCACATGTTTTATGTTGAAGCCTTCCAGGGATCCTTTGAGTATCCCACTTAAAAAGTTAGTGCCTCCATCACTTTGTACCTCCCAAGGCATAACCATCTTATCAAAATAAGACATTAGGGCTTTGGTGATTGTCCTGGCCTTAATGTTTGGGAGAGGTATCTCCTCAGCATATCGAGTAGCCTGACACATTATGGTGAGGAGAAATGATTTCCTGGATTTTGTCTTTGGGGAGAGGGCCCACACAATCAATGGTAATTTTGGTAAAGGGCTCCTTGATGAAGGGAACTTGGCACATGGGTACCTTCTTAGGTGTATCATTTGGCTTATCAGTCACTTGATACACAACACACTGCCTAACCACTCTTTTGACATCTTCTGATAACTGAGGCCAGAAAAAGTGTGCTGATATCATTTGCTTTGTTTTGGTGATCCCAAAGTGGGCGCACGAAGTTTCATGAGCTAGCCTCACAATTTTCTCTCTTATCACTTGAGGCACTACTGTCCGAGTAACAGTATCACCTCCTACCTTTTCTGGTACCTTGTATTTTCTCAAGAGTACACCATCCTTCACGATGAACTCCCTCTCGCTGTATTTCCCTTTCTCCTGCTCCTCTTCCTCAACTGCTCAGCATACTGCCTCCAATTCTGGATCCTCCTGCTATAGTCAGATGAGTTCTTTCCTATCCATGGCCATCTCAAGGACCACCTCATCTGCCAGGATGTCATCTCCCTGGCCTCCAGCTACTTTTCAGAGTCTGTGCTGAACAGGGGGTCCAGGTTGTCATTGCCTCGTTCTTCTTCTTCTCATGCCTCTTTGGCCGGCACCTAGTGACAACAGCCACAGGGTCGGCCATGTCAGCCTCATCTGTGTGTGTATGGTCAGTCTGGGTATGGGGTCATCCACCGTCTTGAGTCTGACCTGGACTGTCTCACCTACATCATTCCCCAGAAGGATGTCTGTCCCTTTTATTGGAAGCTCTGCTAATCCTACTTCAATGCTAGCTGTCAGACCATCTATCTCAAGTAACACTTTAACTATAGGTTTTAATGTTGTCATGCCTCCGGGTAATCCCATGGTGAACTGACCTATGCATCTATTTTCCAGACCTGGTATCACATCTGGCCTTACAATAGTGTGGGATGCTCCTGTGTCTCGCAGAGCCTTGACCTCATTTTTCCTTCCACTTGTCCCCGTTGACTGTTGCGTAGGCTGTCCTGATCCAACCCTACTAGTTTTCCTTTTGGTTTTTCTCCCTTTTCCAGGATAAATCTCACTGCATGACTCAACTGTAGGGTCCCTACTTATTCTACCTCTTTTCTGCAGGAGTTTTTCATCTTCAATTCTACTTTGCTCCATGACATATCTCCCTCCTATCCTTGGTAATTCTCCATCTATCCAGTTTTTCTTTTGGTTATCCTCCCTACTATAATATCTGTCCCTTACTTGTGGGAATTCCTCAAAATACCACAATTTTGACCCCTGTCTGTGAGTAATTTCATTGTGTCTCAGCCTGCTTTCGAATTTGTTCTCCATGCGATATCTACCACCTAGCCTAACTTCACTCTTGTTATCTTCCATGTCATAGTGCCTGAATTATGGGAATTCCTCAAAACTATAAAATTCTGTTCTTTGTCTTCGATTTATTTCATCATCTATTTTGCTTTTGCTGATACTACTTCTCACATTGTAATATCTGTCACTTCTGTTCTCCCTTGTTTCATAATATCTGTTCCTATTTCGTTCCAATTTTACATTGTAGACATAAAATTTCTTTCTCCTATCGTCTCTTATATCATAATATTAATCTCTTCTGTCATTTCTCATATTACAATATCTCTCTCCTACCTGTGAGAATCCCTCGAAGTCATGACTTATTTCAGAGCTGCTTGGAGTGTTTGAACATGGCATTTTTTTTATTATCTTTTTTATTTTATGCAACAAAGAAAATGGCATGGCACCAATATGTAAACAAAGGTAGTGAAATGCTCCTGTTCCTAAGATCGATCACGATTTTAGTTGCTTGGTGGCCTAACGTTCTTGCATTTTCTTCTAATTTCCTATCAGATGTTTGCACCAATCTCTTTATCCAGTGAAGAAGAAAATTGATCCCAAACAGGAGGCCCCCATATATGTCACGTGCTAGGTCCTGTATTTGAGTTGGTACATTGAATCATAAACTGTGACTCAAGCAGTTCCTGCAATCCAGATCCTAGAACAACATTTAGCCTCTTATGATCAATTTAACTTCACTGGGGTCAAGAAAATAGTGAAGTGCAATCATTGAATTTAATATTTGAATTAAATTACAACTGACTTTTACAATTAAGTCGGTGTGAACAGAGTGTGAGCGTGGTAATCAGGAGTACTCAAAATGCCCGCTCATCTTTATATACTACAACCGTACAACACCAGTGCCATGGCACAGGTGCCAATGTATGCCAATGTAACCTATCCTATTTCTATTTACCCAGCTCCACACAATTTACCTGTATCTTTATTTTTGTATGAAGAGGGCTTACAATATAGTCACTAATACTCATCTAAAACATATAAGCAATGGGGCCTAGAAGTGAGGGCCCTACTTTGATTCATCATCAGGATTTATGCGCCCTCTGATCTCTGATGACAGGAGGCCCCGATTTTTTAGTCCTCCACTGCAGGCTTCCAAGCCCTCCGCGTCATTTGTGTGTGTGATGCCCATGTCCATTGTCAGTAATATGTTTGGGAACATGACAGTGGACAAAAAAGAATTACTAATGCTAGAAGAAAAATCAACACAAGGTTGTAATAAAAAAAGAATAAAAAAAGACTGAAAGATGTCCAGAAGCATAGCTTTAAACATAGAAGTGTAATCTTGTGTAATAAGTTGGTGATGCGGTCACCATATTTAAAGAAAGGTATAAGAAAAATAGAATCCAAAAGGCAGCAAGCAAGATGATCCCTGGTCTAAACATGATATATGAGGAAAGATTGAAGAAACTGGGACTTCCCACTTTTGAAGAGTGAAGAGAGAGGCAACATCATGATGATATCTAAACTGAAAATAGGTTGAGAGAAAGTGGACGCAAAAGAATTACTAAGACTAGATGAAAAATCAACAAGAGGTTGTAATGAAAGATATGAACAACAAACCTGCTTGAAAGATGTCAAAAAACATAGCTTTCCACATAGAAGTGTAGACTTTTGGAATAAGTTGGATGAAAATATAACTCAAGCTAACACTAGCAACAGACAATATACCCTCAAATAGACAACAAGAAGATGCTCACAAATCATTTTGCACAGACAAGCCATCTCATCCCTCACCCTGAGGATGGATGCATCATCCAACATAAGAAAAACTTCCCTGCAGACCAAGACTACACACCCTTCATAGACAGCCAGACAAAGCATATAATCCATTATGTCAAACACTCATCCACTTGTCGTCAGACAGCATAAGTAACATTTACCTAAATTACCATGGACCACATGGCATACATGCACTCACCAACATTACAAGCTACAGCTATTCATACAACACCATACCTGACATCTGGGAGCATGGGAAGATCATCACAGTCCCCAAACCCAACAAAGACCTAATAGTTCTAGTTTCACACTGCCGAATCACACTTCTTTGCACCCCATCCAAAGTTGTAGAACCCCTCATACTACAGCTTGTCACACCACATATCCCCCTTGCTAAATCACATGATTTTAGACCACTATATTCCACAAACATTCTTCAAATAGATCATACACAAAGATTTTTTGACAGCATCAATTTAGATAAGCCCCCACATAGTACACTTCTTATAACACTAGTTATGAGTTAAGCTTTTGATGCCGTCCACAACACAAGCTCACAAACAAAATATACAATGCAGACAAGCACAATAATACCAATAGATGGCTGGCCAATTATTTGGCATGTAGAAATAACTGTGTGTCATATAATGGTCAATTATAACACACCACAAACTTTAGGAATGAAGTACCTCAGGGCTTTGCCCTATCACTCACACCCTTCCCAACAACCCAGAAATATAAATGTCTCCTTATGTAGATGATATAACAATTATGTGCACACACCATAACACAGAGCCACAGAAATACTACTGTTATACCTCAACACACTTATCACCTGCTTCACTACAGACCCAAAATAGCCCCAACCAAATCCACAGTCACACTTCTTACCAACTGGAGAGCAGAACACAAATGTGGCGCAGCGAATTACTCTGCTGCGCATAGGGGTTAGCGTAAACGAGTGCCCTCTTTTCTGCGTTACGTAACGTAAACAACGCGGAAGGGGTAAGGATCCACGGAGTACTCGTTGCTACGTTTATTGGCAATAGAAAAAACGACTTTCTCATCTTCACACAACAGGTGCTGCCATTGAAACCATGGCAGCAGACAGTAATTGGGAGGAAGAGTAGAAGTAGTAGATGAACAAGCTGTAAAACAATACAGAGTGGCGCTCGTTACTAACAGCTTTTATACAGAATTACAAAGAATCTGAACATGAAATACGAGCAGCTTAAGGCTAAATTCATTATGACATACAAGAAACGATATACCAGATCTAAAACTAAATTCGGCTCAAAAACTCACTGAGTAGGCCGCGAAGGGAGTGGGTATACAACTGAAGGCGTTCCAAACCAGACTGCCTAGATGTGTGACGTGACATCACAAAACAGCCACCGGTTCTTACACACCTTCTTAAGTCTAATTCTTTAAGTGAACATTGTACAAATAATGAGATGTTATCTTGCAACACAGCTTGCAGACAACTTACAAGGTAGGATTTTCGAACAGAAAAGGCCTCTGCTCGAAATATACTTAAAATTAAAGCATTACAAAAAACAAAATTGAAAACCTATTCCGAGGGGAAACGAGCCTTACGACAAAAAATATGTAAACATGGGGATACACGGACGTATAAAAAAGCCCCGTTACCTCTCGTAACGGCACACTCCCTTCCTAATTTTCTAGGGGGAAATTACAAAATCTATTGACATAGCAGTACAAGCTCGGAAATGGGTCTTACATATTCATGAGCCTTGTTGTTTACCAAAACACTTGGACTTTCCTGACTAAACCATCCTTGCTAGGGAATACTTTGATTACAATACCCAAGGGCCACTGTCCTTGGGGACACTCTTGATTTTTTACCAACACTACATCATCCACCTTTACATTTGGAGAGGAATTAACCCACTTTCTTCTAGGTTGCAAAGAGGAAAGATACTCTTTCTTCCATCTCTTCCAGAATTCCTCAGCAAGGTGATGTACATGCTTCCATTGTGTTTTGTATACTGCCTTAATATCTATCTCTTCAGGAAGAGTTACAGGAATATCAGTTTTCTGAGTGAGAAGGATAGATGGAGACAAAACGAAAGGACTACTAGGGTCCGATGAAACAGAAACTAAAGGTCTGGAATTCACGATCTTACATACCTCCGCAAAGAAGGTTACTAACACCTCATGTGTTAATGCCTTGGGGTGATGGTTAGTCAGTATTACATTCATGATGTTGCGGACTATCCCAACCATACGCTCCCATGCTCCACCCATGTGAGAAGCATGAGGAGGGTTAAACAACCAAGTGCAACCTTGACTTGACAAGAAACTATTGACATCACCACCTTCATCGGTAATGGCAAGCAAGTTCAGTGCTTTGACAGCACCTACAAAGTTCGTGCCTCTGTCAGAACGCATCAGTTTAACTGGGCCACGAATACAGATGGATCTCTTTAAGGCATTAATGAAGGAAGAAGTACTCAATTCTTCTACAGTCTCTATATGGATAGCTCTGGAAACAAGACAGGTGAACAGAACGCCCCATCTTTTACTTTCGAGGAAGGAACTTCTAGTGCGCCGCATTTTTATATGCCAGGGGCCAAAGAGGTCAACTCCTACATAAGAAAATGGCGGATTGGGAGTAAGTCTGTCAATGGGCAAGTCTCCCATCTTCTGAACACATGCCTTACCTCTTACCCTTTTACAGGTGACGCATTTAGAAATGACCTTAGAGATAGTACGTTTCCCTCCCAAAATCCAGAAACCGCCTGAACGGATGGCTCCTTCTGTAATCACTCTCCCTTGGTGGTGCACTGTCTCATGGTAGTGACGGATCAACAACAAGCCTAAGTGGGATTCCTTTGGAATAATAATAGGCCTTGCAAGCATACCAAGTACATCGCTGCCTTGACTCAACCTGCCTCCTACACGAAGTAGGCCCTTCTGGTCTAAATAAGGAGACAGAGATGCAATGGGACTGGAAGGAGATAAACAAACTTCACTTTGCAATTTAGTCGTGGCAGACGAGAAATAATCCTTTTGGTATATCTGAACGATGAGATCAGCTGCATCTTCTAGTTGATTGGGTGACTTATGTTTGTTGCACATATGCCAACCTGAACAACACTTGTTACCTTGTTTGAAAGAACGGGCTATGTGCTTAAGGAGAGCTACTGCTCTTACAAGTCTCCTCCAACAGGAGAAATTAGAGAACCTCTGAGCTAATGACACAACTGCAGGTTCTACATTGCTCTTGTTTACACTAACAAGGGGTTCAGACTCAATTGTGTAGTCTGATACCTTCACTTCTTTATCTGTCTCCGGGCTTACAAGAGGAAAACTTCCACGGGTGGATACAACATCCTCAAATAAGCATGAGGGACCTGACAACCAATCACTCTGATTTAGGTCGGTTATTTCGAGACCACGGGTAGCCAGGTCTGCTGGATTACAATCCGTAGGTACATAATGCCATTGGGTAGGTTCGGTGGACGACCTAATGTGGTCTACTCTGTTACTCACGTAGACATGAAATCTACGCCTTTCATTATGAATATAGCCTAAGACAATCATGCTGTCAGAATAGAAATGCCTTGCGTCTACGGTTTTGTCTAAGCAGTCTGTGATGGAATTACTGAGATTAACTGCCATCACTGCAGCACACAACTCCAACCTGGGAATAGTATGACCATGGTTGGGAGCTACTTTAGCCTGTCCCCTCACAAAACACACCTGGTAGCTTTTGGTATCACTAAAAACTTTAAGATATGATACAGCTCCTACTGCTACTCTGGAGGCATCTGAAAAGGTATGAAGCTCTATCCTGTGAGCTTGAGACAAAGAAATACTGGCGAACTGACGATTGATGCTTATGTCCTTGAGGTTCCTTAAGGACGTTAGCCATCTGGACCATTTGGTGTGGATCTTAGCTGGTATGGGTTCATCCCAACCACACTTTAGATTGGTTATCTCTCTCAGGAGTAGTTTTCCCACTATTATTACTGGAGCTAAGAACCCCATGGGGTCAAACAGACTGTTTACAACAGACAGTATTCCTCTTTTCGTCAAAGGCTTGTCTGAATCCATGAATCTGTATAAGAAAACATCTTTTTGGATATCCCATAAGAGGCCTAGGCTAGACTGCATAGGCATAGAGTCAGAAGTTAGATTCAGCTCCTGAAGGTTATCAGCCAGCTCACTGGTGGCAAACTTTTCCAGCACTTCCTTACTGTTGGAAGTGATCTTGTGCAAGCATAAGCGTCCTCCTTCTTGGAGTGCTGACTTAGAGTCTTGGATTAACTTGTAAGCAGTCTCTACATCTGGCAGAGATGCTAACCCATCATCCACGTAGAAATTGTTCTCTATGAAATAGCGAACTTCAGGAGAGGCATTTTCTACAGACTTACGCAAGCCATAGGTGGCTATGGCGGGAGATGGAGTGTTTCCTAAGACGTGAACAGTCATCCTATACTCAATCAACCTTTTATCAGGGTCATTATCCTTGTACCAGAAGAATCTGAGGTAATCTCTTTGCTCAGTCTTCACTTTGAAATTGTAGAACATCTGTTCTACATCAGCTGCCGCTGCTACAGCTTCCTGATGGAAGCGCAGAAGAATCCCGAGAATACTGTTTGTCATATCAGGACCTGACATCAGCATATCATTTAGGGAGAACTCTCTGGATTTGGCAGAAGAGTCAAACACAACTCTGATCTTGTCAGGTTTCTTAGGGTGGTATACCCCAAACAAGGGAAGATACCAGCACTTCTGATCAGACTTCAATGGTGGTGCAACCTCAGCATGCCCACGATCTAACATCTTTTGCATGAAGGCCATCATATGCTGACGTTTTTCAGGCTTTGTGCTGAGGCTACGATGGAGAGACAGTGTGCGGTGCCACACAAAATCTCTATTATTACTGGTGGCTACAACATTAGGACGGAAGGGCAGTGGCGCGACCCAATGGCCACTTTGATCCTTGCGGAACTCTGAGTTCATGACATCTAAGAACTTCCTGTCTTCAATCGACAGGGCAGTCTTGTCATCATTTTTGGTTACTTTGAACAAATCATCCTTTACTTCAGAGACGTGAATTTGGTTACCACATGGTGCGACTATAGAGGGACGTCTATCATGTACAAAGGATGTTTTGAAACTGCTAATGACAGAAGGCATACAAGTGCCATGGAGACACACTTCCCCAATGATTGCCCATCCCAGACTGGTCTGTTGAGCTAGAGGGGCATTGACAGGTCCGATTCTCTGGTCAAAAATGTAATGGGCTGAAGGTACATCTCTACCAATGATGAGCAGAATCTCAGCCTCGGGGACTAGAGGCGGAATACATTCAGCCAGGTCGGACAGATGGGGATAGCCGCGAGCTATGGCAGGAGTGGATATCTCTTCTCCCACATTCGGAATGCTGTCACATTCCACTAGCAGAGGGACATGTACCTCATATGAGTTATGCCACGACATGATGGTGTAATTTTTGGTGGTGCGCCCAGAAGCGCCCGTTACACCTGCACAGGTAGCTAGACGATATGAAACCCGTTTGCTCTGCTTGTCAAACAAATCGAAAAACCCAGACCTTGCTAAAGAGCAATTGCACTGATCGTCTAGGATGGCATAACACCACACTCCGAGCTCTGGCTTACTTTCAGGATAGACTTTTACCAAGAAGGTCTTGGCGCAGGACTTACTCATGGAGGTGGGGTTACTGCATATCAAGGTACATTTGGAATTGACCGCAGCGTCCTCCCCTCCCTGAGTCTTTACTACGGGGGTAAGAACATTAGGAAGTGGCACTTGGTTAGCTACAGGGGAGCGAGGTGTCTTATCTTGAGCAACCTCCCTTCCATGCTGTGTAACCGCTTGAGTAGAACTTCTCTTCGACCTGGGTTCATCGTAGTGTAAGGCAGTCGCATGAGTATGGGCCCTGCAGAGCTTACAGAAAATTTTCTCCTTGCAGCTGGAAGAAGGATGGTTACCTTTACAACACCTATTACACATACCTTTATCACTTAGGAAATCCTTCCTCTCGCTCACAGACATGGTACGAAAAACCCTACAGAAATCCAAATGATGCACGTAGGCATCGTGGAAGATACAAAAACCCTCCTTTTCTGCCTTTCTTTGCTCATTAGAACTAGCAGCGCCAACAGACCTGTCAGCGCCCGTGGTCGACTTACTGCCCCCGGACAACGTGGTGTCAGTCTTCTTCACACGTACTTGAGGAAGCTTAGAGGGAGGTGGCTTCTCTGGTTTCACAAAACCGTCGGCACCAAAGTTTTGATAAGAGAAACATGGATTATTCTCGACCCTTGCCATCTCCTTCACAAACTCAATGAAAAAGGACAAGGGTGGGTACGGCACACCGTGAGAGGTCCTGTAGTTCATGGCTCTGCCAGTCCACGTTTTCTGTATATAGGGTGGAAGTTTTGCGACAATGGGATTGATACCTGAAGAGGCGTCATAATAGGCAAAGAGTGTACTGTATACAGGGTTAGCCTTCAAGGCTTCTATCTGGTACAGGATGTCACACAGGTCGTATAACCTTAAGGTATCTCTAGGTGATATCCTAGAGAAGTTGGTGAGCTTCTTTTTAATCGAAGTCTCAACGATTGAAGGGGTGGCAAACCTGTCATCCAAGCGCTCCCAAATTCTACTGCACGCCATGTTTGGATTCTTGGCATTTGAGTTTCTGGTTGTACGGGCCCATCCTTTAGACTCAGGACCTAGGTACTTAACTAACAGGTCCATTTCCTCCTTACGTGAGATGCCTAACTCTTGCACGACTTCCTTGAAACTCTCCTTCCAAACAGCATAGTCTTCCGCAGTATCATCAAACGTAGACAGCCTGCTAAGAAGTAAATCCTTCCACAAGAACTTGCTCAAATCAGCAGAATTGGAGGTTGTCCCCAATCTAGGAGATGCACTCCGAGGAGGTTTTACTACAGGTTGTGATGCAGAAAAGCTATGGTTAGCAACAGGTTGCTGCGCAGGTTGCACAGACCTCACCTTTACTTTTTCGATACGAGGTTCAAAACTGAATGGAACATTGTTAGCAGGCTGTGAGTTAACTCTGAAATCAGAACAGGGCTTGAAAACAGGGCTTTCAGGGTTCAAGCCTACCGGATCCTTCCGACTAGCGGAAACATCAACTATACCACCCTGTTGTTCCACATATAGTTGGGTGCGGGTAGCAACTGTATCTTTTAATTGGTCCCAGTCACTGCACATTTCCCAATCATCGTCGGCTCCTAAATGCCTAAGTTCGGCTTCGGCTTCGGCTTCTTCCAACTCCTTTTACTGTGTCATAACTTTGAACTTGGCCTGCATTTCAGCCTTTTCTTTCATAAGCCGACCCTCCTGCTTGGCAAACTTGACTCTGATACGAGCGGTCTCCACCTTGGCTCGTTGCTTCCTTGCAACACTAACACTGGTGCTACTGGAACGACCTGACCTAACCGACCTTCTTGAACTGCCCTTCGTGGAAGGGGGTATGCAAAACTCAGAGTGGTCGGCGAAGGATAAAGGAACTTGACTGGACTTCAGGTCATCTTGTGAAAACGGTTCAGTGTGGTGTTCCTCTTCCGTGACTTCAATTGAGGAAGAGGAAGCATAATTACTGATTACCTGACGAAAAGATGCCTGAAAATCCCTGTCTTCGTGCTTCACTGATTCAGCACGAGCCAGACTTTCTGAAGTACGTTCACGCATTAAGAATTCCAGATACCTTTTTACAGTATCCTGGTACACAGCGTGGGCCTTATACAACCAAGGACTATGATTCGGTTCTTCCAATAAGGCCTGTACTCCTTCCCTACTCGCCTTTACCCTCTCTTCATGCTGATCAGACGCTCTCTGAAAAACCTCTTGCCCTTCGGCAGTTAGGGTCCTGAGTCTACCAGAGACGGGTCCTTCATCTATACTGTGGGTGGAAGACATATTGCCTAGCGAGAGAAACAGTGACAGACAAAGTAAACGATAAGGAAGGCAAGGAAAAACTCAACTTGAACGAAAACCACGGAATACGTTACCACACTCCTAACTATACGACTATTTGGGTAGACAACAACAGATTAAAACTTACATTTGGTAAGGCACATTATTCGCATGCTCACATCAACATATGACAAAATTTTAGGCAAGGTAGCTTTGCCTTCAAAGGGAAAAAACAAATGCTTACAATACGATGGGGTTTGTTATGTAAACACTGGTGGGACTTGGCGCCCGTACGCTGTTGCCACATCAACACCTTGCGCGCGGATACGATTACTAAGACGACACGAGATCACTACACTTAATTTCCCGCATCGGCCACTACACTTAATTTCCGGCATCGGCCACTACACTTAGTTTCCCGCATCGGCAACAACACAACACTTCGCATACACTCGCAACTTATAGTACGCGAAAACTAGCGACACATCAAGCTTGTTGTGGTGACGACGAGGCGAATCTAGACGTGGCGGCGGTGGACGGGCGTGGTCGACATTCCAAAGATGGACTTGGCATACTGCTTGGCTACCTTTTAACTCCTTCGCAGCGGCTCTTTTCATTCACCTCTTCACGAAAGCTATTTTCTTTCATTTCATTGGCAGGGAGCGCCAATGGCCGTCACTTTTTCATTGTGGCGCAGCGAATTACTCTGCTGCGCATAGGGGAAAGCGTAACGAGTGCCCTCTTTTCTGCGTTACGTAACGTAAACAAACGCGGAAGGGGTAAGGATCCACGGAGTACTCGTTGCTACGTTTATTGGCAATAGAAAAAACGACTTTCTCATCTTCACACAACAGGTGCTGCCATTGAAACTATGGCAGCAGACAGTAATTGGGAGGAAGAGTAGAAGTAGTAGATGAAAAGCTGTAAAACAATACAGAGTGGCGCTCGTTACTAACAGCTTTTATACAGAATTACAAAGAATCTGAACATGAAATACGAGCAGCTTAAGGCTAAATTCATTATGACATACAAGAAACGATATACCAGATCTAAAACTAAATTCGGCTCAAAAACTCACTGAGTAGGCCGCGAAGGGAGTGGGTATACAACTGAAGGCGTTCCAAACCAGACTGCCTAGATGTGTGACGTGACATCACAAAACAGTAACCGGTTCTTACACACCTTAAGTCTAATTCTTTAAGTGAACATTGTACAAATAATGAGATGTTATCTTGCAACACAGCTTGCAGACAACTTACAAGGTAGGATTTTCAAACAGAAAAGGCCTCTGCTCGAAATATACTTAAAATTAAAGCATTACAAAAAACAAAATTGAAAACCTCTTCCGAGGGGAAACGAGCCTTACGACAAAAAATATGTAAACATGGGGATACACGGACGTATAAAAAAGCCCCGTTACCTCTCGTAACGGCACAACAAATATATTGAACTATGGGACGATGCTGCTAGATTTTTATTTTTATAGGTAAAGCCAGATAAAAATATTGGCCAGTTGAGTGGATGGGGGGGAAGCAACGCTATTCAGGGTCACAGTAGAGGCAAAACATTGCTGGTTCCTACTTTGGAAGAGAGGCAGTGAGGGAAAATAGGGCTTTTTCATCTTCAAAGTTGCTCATGAAAAGAAACAAAATATGAAAATTTATTTTAGTTTCTTTGCATTACAAAGTGTTGTCTTTTTTGTTGTATTTACACTAATGATGGCAAATTTGAAAGTTTCCAAACTGCAAGTGTAAGTCCATTGGATAACTATATATATATATATATATATATATATATATATATATATATATATATATATATATATATATATATACATATATAATATATATATATGTATTTACCTAGTTGTATTTTACGGGAAGGGGAGCTATGTTCATGGTGTCCCATCTTCATATCTCATTTTATCTAAACTATTTTTAAATTCATGTACTGTTTTTGCACACACCACTTTCTCATCTAACTTGTTCCAACTGTCTATTACTCTGTGAGGAAAGCTGTTCTTTTTCACATCTCTTCTATAGCTGTCTTTCTTGATTTTCTTTCCGTGCCCTCTTGTATTTCTATCATCCCATATTATCAGATTCTCTCTATCAATAATTTCTATGCCTTTCATGATTCTGTAAATAGCTATCAAATCTCCTCTCTTCTTTGCTCTAGTGTCTGTAGTTCAAGTTTTGCTAGTCTCTCTTCATATGATAGTTTTGAGAGTGTTGGTGCTAATTTTGTAATTGCTCTTTGTATTCTTTCAAGTTTTTTTATACATTTTTTTGTACTTGGTGACCACATCATTGCAGCATATTCCAATCTTGGTCTTATCAGGGTGATTAGAACTTTCTTCACCATTTCTTCATCCAGGTATGTAAATGCCACTTTAATTGTTCTTATAAAATTATAAGGTTCCCCAAAAATCTTATTTATATGTTTCTCAGGTGACATATTATTCATAACAATGACTCCCAGGTCCTTCTCATTTTCTACTTTTTTTATTCCTTCTTCTCCCAATTTATATGCTCCTGTTATTCTGTTTTTGCTTTTTCCAAATTCCATTATACTACACTTTTTTGTATTGAACTCCATCTCCCACTTCCTACTCCATTCCTGTACTTTATTTAGATCACTCTGTAGTGACTCACAATCTTCTTCCGTGTTCACTCTTTTTTCAATAGTTTTGCATCATGTGCAAAGAAGCTCATATAGCTTTCAATTCCTTCATCCATATCATTAATGTATATAGCAAACATTATTGGGGCCAGAACTGTTCCCTCCGGAACACCGCTTTTTACCTCATCCCATTTTGAGTGTTTGTCTCTTATCACTGCTCTCATTTTTCTTTCTTGCAAAAAGTCTTCCATCCAATTAAGCAGTTTGCTCTGTATTCCTCCTTCAGTTTCTAATTTCTTAAGCAACTTTTTTTTAGGTCTAGAAATGCACAATCAGCCCATCCATCTCTTTCTTGTATTATATCTATTAGCCTTGAATAGAAACATATTAAATTGGTGACGCATGATCGTCCTTGTCTGAATCCAAATTGCCTTGGATTTAACACTTTGTTTTTTTCTAAATATTTTACCCATCTACTTTTTATAATTCTTTCACAAATTTTTGCTATTGTACTTGTTAGAGAGACTGGTCTATAGTTGGTAGGGTCTTCTTTATTTCCTCCTTTATATATAGGTACTATATTTGCTTTTTTCCAATCTTCTGGAACTTTTCCTTCTTTCAAGGAACTATTTAGTATGCTATGTATTTTTTCTGCCAGTTCATTTCTGCATTCTTTCAGTATCCAGTTTGCTATTTCTTCTGGTCCATGCAATTTTCTGACATCAAGATTACTCAAGTGTGTTAATATTTCATTCTTTGTTACTTCTATTTCTTCCATAGGGGGGACTTTCTCTTTCCATTCGTTCTCTTCAGGTTGTATGTTCTCCCTTGTAAACACTGATTTAAAATGTTTGTTCATAATTTCCGCCATTTCCATTTCCTCATTGTATTCAACTCCCTCTTGTCTTAATTTCTCCAAGTCTTGTTTGTTTTTCAGTTTATTGTTTACAAATCTGTAGAATAGTTTTGGTTGATCTTTACACTTTTCTATGATATCTTTTTCATATTTTATCTTTTCCTCTCTGCACGTTTGTACATATTCATTTCTATAACAGGTATATATTTTCCATTTTTCAGGTCTGTCTTTTTTCCATCTGGTCCAGGCTTTGTCTCTTTTGTCTTTTAACTCCCTACAACTTTTGTTGTACCAGCATTTTACATATTCTTTTTCTTGTTTTTGTCTTTTTTATAAGTTTTTGTCAAAATATTCCATTTCTCTTCTACTATTGTTTCTTCTTTGTATATTTCTTCCCAGTTTTCCTTTTGAAAGAATTCTCTTATTTTATCAAAGTTTGTTTTTTCATACATCATTCTTCCTTTTCTATATTGTTCATTTCTTTTCATATATTTTTCTTCATTAAGTTCCATTTCAATCAATATGTGGTCACTTTTACTTATTGGTGTTTTATATTCAATTTTGTCTACTATTCTAGGTTCGGATGTGATTATTAGGTCTAGTCTCGATGGTTCTTCTTCATTTCTATACCTAGTGTTCTCCTGTATCCATTGTGTCATTGTATGGTCAGTAACCATCTCAAGTAGAGCGTTTCCCCACGAGCCGTCTCCACCCTTTACTGTCATTTCTTCCCAGCAGATTTCTTTGCAATTAAAGTCGCCCATCATAACTATTCTTCCTCCCTCTTCCATTATCTTGTTTAATGTTATCTTTGTGTCCTCTAACATACTTTTATGTTCACTCTCTTCCCATGAGGCTGTTTTCGGGGCCACATAATTTATCACAAATTTTCTGCTCTTATCTCTATCTTCTACCTCCATCATTATCATCTCTACTGTATTCTTTCCATATGTGACACACTTCACGTTTATATCCTTCTTAGTCAGGAACATAACTCCACCCCCTTCCTTTTTCACTCTGTTTCTAATCCAATAATTATATGCATCATGTCCTACACTGTTGGGTGGTAGTGGACCTTTTAATTTTGTTTCTACAATTCCCATTATCTCTGGTTCTTTTTCTTTCAAATAATCATTCAGCTCATTCAATCCTGTTATTAATCCATCTATATTTGTGTAAGACACTCTTAGTTTTCTGCCACTTCCATTGTGTTCTCTGTTTCCCTTTTGTTTTTCTCTTGTATGTCGACTTTCTTTAGTTTCATATTCACTACTCTCCAATAGAATCTCTCTTTTTCTGACTCCGTTCTTATCTCGTTTTTTTCCTTAGCTTCAAGTCTTTTCTGTTTTTCTTCCTCTCTTTCCTCTTTATTCATTTCCTTTTTTATCCATACCTTTTTATATTGTTCACTTGTTGCTAGTTTCCCTGTTTTGGATAAGATATTCTTAGCCGTAGTTTGTGACCTGAATTTAATCTTAATTGGTCTTGTTTTGTCTGTACTATATTTCTCGCGCCTGAATTTCTCTTTGATTTGTTTCATTATTTCTGGTTCATCTTCCTGAACTAATTCTAGTAAATTTCTTACTTTTTCATTTTCCTCTTTGATTCTTGTGGTTCTATCTGGGTTATGTTTCTCTTCCATTCCTAATATAATTATACATTTCTTTCTGTCTGCTAAGTCTCTTACTATATTCTCCTTCTGTCTCATCACTTTAATAACTGAGTTTTCAGTTTGTTCATTCATTTGCTGTTTAATTATGTCAGTGAATGCAACTTTGCTGTTTTCTTGGATTTTTTTCCAACCCTCCTTGTTCTCCTTATTATTCTCTTTTAAGACTTTATTCTCTTCTTTTACTTCTTTTAACTGTTTTTTTAATTCTTCAATTTCCTTAGTTAAGATTTGTTTGCCTTCTCTAGTTCTTCCAATTTTTCAACTCTCCGTATAATGTTGTTAACATGACCGAACCTACGCTCCAAGTCCTCAATCATCTTATCGACCTCTTCTAGTCTTGTCAGTCGGGGGGGAGGGGGGGGGGTTGTGTCCCCCCCACCCTCTTTAAATCCCTGGAAAATATTCTCATCACTTTCTACTGTATTGCTCTTATCTATACTTCTAATCTTTACATTTTTATTAGACATTTCATCGTCGCTCAGCTGGTCGGGGGGCCGTTTGTTTACCTTTCACCTGTCTGCCTGGGCCAAGTCCTCTCCTTCCTCATTTCCTTCCATTTCCCTCAGCAATCCCTCCCCTTCTCCTCTTTCCCTACTTTCCTACTACCCCACGAGCAATTTCCCCCCCACCCTGTAAATACAATAGGCACTTTTTTTGCGTTGGGATCCACAAAACTTCAATCTTCTTCAGAACGTCTTCCAAGCCCTTCGTTCGTTGAAGTGTGTGTGTGTGTGTGTATATATATATATATATATATATATATTATATATATTTTACCTATTTACCTAGTTGTATTTTGCGGGAAGGGGAGCTATGCTCGTGTTGTCCCGCCTTTGTATCTTGCAGTGTCTAGTTTGTTTTTAAACTCATGAATGGTTTTTGCGCATACTATTTCATTGTCCAGTTTGTTCCAAGTGTCCAAAACTCTATGAGGAAAACTGTTTTTCTTCAGTTCTCTTCTATAGCTATGTTTTTTTATTTTCTTTCCATGTCCTCTTGTGTTTCTTTTGTCCCAGTTAAGTAAGTTCTCACTATCGAGTACCTCTGTGCCTTTCATGATTCTGTAGATGGTCAATAGGTCACCTCTCTCTCTTCTTTGCTCCAGTGTCGGTAACTCCAGTTTAGCCAATCTCTCTTCGTATGATAGGTTTGCAAGTGCAGGTGCCATTTTTGTAGCTGCTCTTTGGATTCTTTCTATTTTCTTTATATTCTTTTTGGTACTGGGGGACCACAGTGTCGCTGCATACTCTAATCTAGGCCTTATCAATGTAACCAATATTTTTTTCATCATGTCTTCGTCCAAGTATGTAAACGCCACTTTTATTGATCTTAGCAAGTTGTAAGTCTCCCCGACAATTTTGTTAATCTGTATATCATAGGACAAGTCGTTCGTGATAATTACTCCCAAATCTTTTTCGGATCCTACTTTCTTTACTTCTTTGGTTCCAATTGTATATTTTCCTGATATTCTGTTTTTGCTTTTTCCAAACTCCATTATGCTACACTTCTTAGTATTAAAGTCCACTTCCCATTTCTGACTCCAGTTCCATACCCTATTTAGGTCTTCTTGCAGTGCTTCACAGTCCTCATCAGTTTCTATTTTCCTTAGCAGTTTGGCGTCATTGGCAAAGAAGCTCATGTAGCAGTTCACGTCCTCATCCATGTCATTCATATAGATAGCAAACATTATTGGTGCCAGCACAGATCCTTGCGGTACTCCACTGATCACCTCTTTCCAGTCTGAATATTTTTCTCTGAGCACTACTCTCATCTTTCTACCAGTCAGAAAGTCCTCTATCCATTTTAGTAGGTTTCCCTGTATTCCTCCTATGTGTTCCAGTTTTTTTAGTAGTTTTCTGTGTGGTACTTTGTCAAAGGCTTTTTGCAAGTCTAGGAATGCACAATCAGCCCATCCATTTCTTTCTTGCACTATGTCTATTAGTCTTGAGTAAAAGCATATTAAGTTTGTGGAGCATGATCTTCCTTGTCTGAATCCGAATTGTCTTGGGTTTAATATGTCATTGTCTTCCAGATGTTTTACCCATCTATTCTTGATTATTTTCTCACAAATTTTGGCAATGGTGCTTGTTAGTGATACTGGCCTATAGTTGGTGGGTTCTTCTTTGTTTCCTCCTTTGTGTATTGGTACAATGTTAGCGTTTTTCCAGTCCTCGGGTATCTTTCCTTCTTTGAGTGAGCTGTTTATTAAGATGTGTATTTTGTCTGTTAGTTCTTCTTTGCACTCCTTTAGAATCCAATTTGCAATACCGTCCGGGCCATGTGATTTTCTGACATCCAGCCTTGATAAATGTTCTGATATTTCCTTTAGTGATGCTGTAAACTCATTCATGAGGGGAGATTTCTTGTTTTTGTCTATGTCACAATTCGGTATTTTCTCTCTGGTGAAGACAGATTTAAAGTGATTGTGTGTGTGTGTGTGTATATATATATATACATATATTTATGTGTATATATATATATTTATATATATATATGTATATATATATAGATATATATATATGTATATACATATATATATATATGTATATATATATATGTATATATATATATATATATATATATATATATATATATATATATATATATATATCAAAGATTACTGTTAAACAGGACGTGCGCACCCAGATCCCTGGGTCCGCTAGCGCAGGCCATTGCTTTCTTTGTAACCTAACATTTTATATTGGACAAATATATCAAAACTAGAAACCTAACATTGTATATAGGACAAATATATCAACTATTGACTTATTGAATGCAGTAGAAGTTAAGGGGAGATACCTGTCTTGGATCATGGGAAATCATGAAATTATGCGTTTTTAGCTGACAACACTAGGAGGTAGCCTAGACATATAGCGGTGCCACACATAGGATCATTTACGCATATTTTCCCATTAAACCATTTAAATGGCCCGGCCAAGATACACATAAGTGCGTGGTCTTGCCATATGGTGAATTACATTATTCATTATATATGTTTTTTGTTTTTTAATTATGAGTTTTTAGAAAAAAATTGTTATATGGTACGATCAGTTGGGCTGTGTGTGTTTCCCGGCAGCAACCCCTCCCTTCACCCCTCCACCTCTGTGTTTTGAAATTGTACTGGTAAGGTGTGAATTAGTTTTACCCACATTTTTTCACGACTTATGGTGTGACATCATCCAGAATGCCACGAATAAGTGAGACAAAGAAATGCAGAAGCCAGCAGATGTCTGCCAAGATGAAAATATTACACACGAAGGGTAAAAATGATAGTGGAAGTGAGTTGTCAACATGGTAAGAGTCATGGGACGCCATCCCATTCCCAATTTTTTTCAGTCCTGTGTCACTACGTAAGCAATTAGTGGAAGGCAAATTGGAAGAAGATAACATTTCTGTACATATGTGTTCACTAATAGAGAATGAAACAATGAAAAAATAAATGTGCCTTATCAAGTGTCAGGTGGGGCAAGTACTAGTGGATATTATCCTGGTGCATTCTAGATTACTGTGGAGTGTGCATGTGAGTATCTGATCATTACTGAAATGTGTGCTGGGGTGTTTATTGGCAGTACCGTATATATGGTACTAAATCTACCAATTTTCAGTGAAGTTACATGTGGAAAAATTGCTCTATTTTTCTTATTTCCTGTCCAATTTTTTTTTTTTTTTTTTTTATATAATCAACACTAAGGAAGAACTTTTATTTAATGGTTTTATCTGTAGGAAGCATAGTTTTTTGTGCAGCAGTAAGCCAATCTTTATCAAGCAATATCTAAAATCCCATATTTATGTTAGTTTTTGTCATAAAAACTTTAATAACTTCTATACTTTTTGCTGTATCTTAAAATTTAAATGCAAAATGATTCTCATAAAATGAGGACGTTATTTACTTGGTAAAAACATTTCATCTCTCATAATGAATTTATAAATAATTTTTGAATGAAAGTTCTGCTTTTATTTTGGTTAATTTATTGTTTTATATATATAATTTCAACATTTTTCAATATATTTTTTTTATTCACACAAAGTTTGTAGGAAATATGTATAGCTTTCAGGTAATTACTTTGTAAATCAAGCAACATGGGAACTATTTACTCATATTCAATGAGTAACTGCTATTTAAATAAATAGATAAAATAGATATTTATTGGCTCACTAATTTTTTGGCTATTCTAATCTCCAAGTATCCTTGACATCGTGTAAAAATTTTAAGATGATTGGGTTAGTTTTAATGTGTTTAGATCTGGCAGAGGTATCTCCCCTTAATATAAACTTTTATAGTGAAATAAGAAACTATTTTTAAGGCACTGTTATCCTTTGAAATGCCAATTTTAGCCGGACTTAAAAGGTATTATTGTATGAGGTTAGTGGACACCAGGGTTGGCATTTTTTTTTTTTTATTTTTTTTTTTTATTTTTTTTTTTTTTTTAAATATAAAAGATTGATTTTTTTTATTTTTTTATTTTATTCAAATCGAATTTATTTAATTTGAATAGATTTTTTTATAGATTTTAAATATTGTGGAATTGCTATCTGAAATGTGATCTGATTGCTAAAGGACATTTTTAGCATATCAATATATGGAGCATTGTTATATAGACTTGCCACAAGTATACAAGGAACGGTATAAGCCATATGTGAGCACGGTATGCTCAGGTTCACTCGATTCCTCCAAGAGTTTTCTTATCTTGGTGACATTTGCTGCATTGTCTGTCACAACATTTCCAATGTGACAACCAAAATCTTGTTCAGCCTTCTTGATCGAATTTTGTACAAGTTGTAGAAGATATTCAGCAGTGTGAGGTTTCCTTGATGTGTCTATTGTGTCAACTAAATAAATCTGACCATTGGATGTTGTTAGAGTGACACATATTATGGGCTCATTATGGATGTTAGACCACCCATCAATTGAAAGACATACAGTTTCATTATTCAGGTCATCTGCACACTTTTTATATTCCTTTTCATACACAAGATCCAAGTACTTATCAGCAATATCTTTTCTGGATGGAGGAATATAACCTGGCCTCAGGTTCTGAACCATCTTGAGAAACTGAGGGTGCTAAACAAGACAATAATACCTGTTAAGTCCGACTAAAATTGGCATTTCAAAGCATAACAGTGCCTTAAAAATAGTTTCTTATTTCACTATAAAAGTTTATATTAACTTATACTGCATTGAATAAGTCAGTAGTTGATATATTTGTCCTATATACAATGTTAGGATTCTAGTTTTGATATATTTGTCCAATATAAAATGTTAGGTTACAAAGAAAGCAATGGCCTCTGCTAGCGGACCCAGGGATCTCGGTGCGCATGTCCTTTGTAATAGTAGCCCTTAATATATATATATATATATATATATGTGTGTGTGTGTGTATATATACATATATATACCTAGTTGTATTTTGCGGTAGAAGAGCTATGCTCGTAGAGACCCGCAGTTGTATCTTTCCGCATCCAGTTCTTTCTTAAAGTCGTGTATAGTTTTAGCAATCACTGTTTTCTCTTTTAATTTATTCCATGTATCTATCACTCTCTGTGGAAAGCTATTCTTTTTCAGATCTCTTCTGTAACTGTCCTTCTTAAGTTTCTTCTTGTGTACCCTTATATTTCTATTATCCCACGTAAGTAGATCATCCCTGTCAAGGATTTCCATCCCTTTCATAATTCTATATATGGATATCAAATTGCCTCATTCTCTTCTTTGCTCCAGAGTTAATATTTTTAGTTTTTCTAATCTTTGTTCCTATGTCAGCATACTGAGTGTTGGTGCCATCTTTGTTAGTGCTCTTTGAATTCTTTCTAGTTTCTTTATTTTATTTATTTTTATATTTATTTATCTATTTTATTTTATTTATTTTTTTTTTGTACTGGGTGACCATATTGTCACTGCATACACTAATTTTGTTCTTATCAGTGTAACTAGGATTTTCTTCACCATCTCCTTGTCCATGTAGTCAAAGGCCACTTTCATTGATCTTATTAAGTTGTAGGTTTCTACAACTATTTTATTTACATGTTTGTCTGGTGTCATGTCATTTGAAATTATCACTCCTAGTCTCTTTCAAAATTCACTTTTGTAACTTCTTTTGTTCCAATTTTGTATTTGCCGGATTTTCTATTTTTGCTTTTTCCAAATTTTATTATACTACATTTTTTAATGTTGAAATTCATTTCATTCTTTTTACTCCAGGTGTCCCTGAAAATATTTACCTCTCATGATTCTTTAGTCAATAAGTCACCTCTTTCTCTTCTTTGTTCCAGAGTCAGTAATTCTAGTTTTAACAATCTCTCTTCATATGACAGTTTTGAAGGTGTTGGGGCCATCTATGAAGTTGCTGTCTGGATTCTTTCATTTTTTCTTATATTCTTTTTGGTACTGGGTGACCAGTGTTGCTGCGTACTCCAGTTTTGGCCGTATCAGTGTGACTAATATTTTCTTTACCATTCTTCATTCAAGTAAGTAAAAGTCACAATTATTGATCTTAGGAAATTGTAGGTTTTTCTGACAATTTTATTTATCTGTTTATCAGGGGACATGTCCTTTGTGATGATTAGTCTCAGGTCATCTTCAGATCCCACTTTCTTTACTTCCTTTTCACCAATTTTATATTGCCCTGATATATATATATATATTTTTTCTTTTTCCAAATTCCATTATGCTATATTTCTTAATGTTGAAGTCCACTTCCCACTTCTGATTCCATTCCCAAAGTGTGTTCAGATCTCTCTGCAGTGACTCACAATCCATTTCAGTACTCACTGTCTTCAATAGTTTTGTGTTATCTGCAAAGAAGCTCATGTAACATTCCGTACCCTCAACCATGTCATTCACATAAATAGCAAACATTATTGGAGCCAATACTGATTCCTGTGGAACTCCACTAATCACCTCTTTCCAAGTAGAACTCTTATCTATGAGCACTATCATTTTTCTTCCATGCAAGAAATCCTCAATCCATTTAAGTCGTTTACATTGTATCTCCTATGGTTTACAGTTTTCTTAATATTTTTTATTTGGAACTTTGTCAAAAGCTTTTTGTAGGTCTAGGAAAGCACAATCAACACATCCATCCCTTTCCTGTATTACATCTAGTAGTCTTGAGTAAAAACAGATCAAATTTGTGGTACATGATCTTCCCTTATCTAAATCTGAATTGTTTCAGATTTAGCATATTGTTCTGCAGATGTTTTATGCATATATTTTTGATAACTTTTTCACAAATTTTGGCTATCATGCTTGTAAGGGAAATTGGTCTGTAATTTGTTGGGTCTTGTTTCCTCCTTTAATGGTACATTATCGGCATTTTTCCAGTCCTTTGGTATTTTTCCTTCTTTGGGTGAACAACTTGCATATTTTGTCTGGTAGTTCTTTACATTCTTTTAGTATCTAGCTTGTGATTCTATCCGGGCTGTGCAATTTCTTGACATCAAGGTTATTTGGTCCTCATGGGGGGGAGGGGGGGAATTTAGTTTCTTGCCCTTCATCCCAATGCTGTACCTTTTCTCTAGTGAAAAACAACTTGAAGTGTTTGTTCATGACTTCAACCATTTCTGTATGTTCTGTGTATTCCAGATTCCTTTGGTATGATTTCACTATTTCCTGTTTGTTTTTAATATACAATTCACATATCTATATAATATTTTTGGCTGATGATAGCAAATACAGTATTTAGGAAGAAAGTCAAGCATAAGTACACATAGGAGAGGGTGGTGGATGGAAGGGTGGCAGATAGAGCACTAATGGACTATATCGTGGTGATCAGGAGTATGGTAGGAAGAGTGAAGGATGTACATGTTCTAAGGGGAGAGAGTGGGGGAATATCAGATCATTTTCTTGTGGAAGATAAATTGAGAGTGGAGAATAGGTGGAGAAAGAGGAAAAGGGCAGAATGTAGGGAGGTACTTAGAGTGAACTGCTTAAATGAGGAAAAAAAGGAGAGCGAGTATAAGAAGCTGAAAGAGGAGTGGGAGAGAGTAAAGGACAGAGTAGAACTAGGAGTGGAGTAGGAATGGGGATGGTTCAAGGAGGGAGTCATAAGGTGTGCAAAGATGGTGTGTGGAACAAGGAGGGCGGGAGGAAATAGAAGGAAGGGTAGTGAGGGGTGGGATGAGGAAGCAAAGAAATGTGTAGAAGAGAAGAAGCAGGCATTCATAGATTGGCTGCAAATTAGGACGAGGAAATTGTATGAGAGGTACAAAGTAAAGTGAAGGGAAGCTAAGCATAAGATAAAGGAAGCAAAGAGGAGAGCAGATGTGAAATGGAGTAAGAGTATGACAAAAAAAATTGAAAACAATAAAAAGATGTTTTGGAAAGAAATTAAAAGAGAAAAAGGAGGCGAATCAAGTAGAGAAGAAAAGGTAAAAGGTGCAGATGGAGATATGATAATGGAAGAGAAGGCAGTGAGAGGAAGATGGGCAGAGTATTTTAGGGAGTTGTTAAATGTGAAGGAGGATAGGGAAGGAAAGGTATTTGCAGTGGGAAGCGCTAAGTAAATGAGAGTGATGAGTGAGGAAAATGGAGGAGAAATAGGGATGGATGAAGTGAAAGCAGCTGTTAAGATGATGAGAGCAGGTAAGGCACCTGGTCTGGATGGATGCCATGCAGAATGTCTGAAGAAAGGAGGTACAGTTAAGATGGACTGGCTGGTGAGGTTATTTAATGTTTGTTTAAGAGAGGGTAGAGTGCCGGAGGACTGGAGGAGTGCCTGTATAGTTCCGCTTTACAAGGGAAAGGGGGACAAGTGTGAGTGTAGTAGTTTCAGAGGGATCAGCTTGTTGAGTGTAGTTGTTGTTGTTGTTGTCGTTCCCTAGACTGTCTGTCCGAGCAGTCCCGTCTCCCCAAGGAAGGCCACAGCCGAAACTGGGTTTTCCCACAAATCCTTTATAGAGTGTTGTTTGCGTGCATGATTGTGTATAATGCAGTCTTCCATTATGTGTTGTATGGTATGGGGTGAAGTGTTACATCCTGGGCAGCTGTTCACAACACGGTCGTCCAGCCTCTTCTGGTAGCTTAGAAGTGCTGGGTGTAACATAACAATTCTTGGTATAACATACGATACATCCATGTCTTTCAAACAACACATCACAAACATAAAAAACAAATGCACACCTAGACTTAACGCACTTAAGTCAATCACTGGAACAACATTTGGACAAAACAAAGAAACTAATATAACAATATACAAACAATGCATACGCTCAGTGGTGAATTATGCGAGTCCTGTTGAGTGTAGTTGGGAAGGCTTATGGGGGGATCTTGATTGAGAGGATTAGGAGAGGAACAGAGGGAATAATTGATGAGGAACAGTGTGGGTTTAGGACAGGTAGGGTTTGGAGAACAAAATATCACGATAGGATGTAATGATAATGGAGGAGAAAATATCATGGTAGGATATAATGTCAGTGAAGGTCAAAATATAATTTTAGGAAGGGATACCGGACAGAATGTCAATGAAGGCCAAAATATCATGATAGGATGTAATGTCGCTAGAGGACGAAATGTCACATTAGGATGTAATGTCATAGGACAAAATGTCACAATGGGATGTAATGACAGTGGAGGACAAAAGATCACGATGGGAAATAATGATAGTGGAGAACAAAATATCACGATAGGATGTAATGATAATGGAGGAGAAAATATCACGGTAGGATATAATGTCAGTGAAGGCCAAAATATAATTTTAGGAAGGGATACCGGACAGAATGTCAATGAAGGCCAAAATATCAAGATAGGATGTAATGACAGTGGAAGACAAAAGATCACGATGGGATGTAATTATAGTGGAGGAAAAAATATCACGGTAGGATATAATGTCACTAGACAAAATATAATTTTAGAAAGGGATGCCGGACATAATGTCACTGAACGATGGGAGGCCGGCGTGAATCACGGTGACGTAGGGGGACAAAATGTACAAAAGAGATCGGATGACCGTGATCGACCAGATGTCCGTGATGGGGGAAATGTTAATTTTGATAGGAGAAATGTTAATTTTGATAGGAGAAATGTTAATGAGGCATTAAATGTCAATGAAGGACCAAATGATAATAATATAGAGCAAGGTATAAATAATATAATATAGAGCAAGGTATAAATAAAAAACAAAATGATAATATAAGACATGATATTGAAACTAAAAATGTGTCAAAGAAATAATCACGAGTTTCTTAAAACGATGTACTTTAATGCTCGTAGTATTAGGAACAAATTTCAAGAAATACAGGCATATGTCAAAAGCGAAAATCTCGATATGATAGGAATAACTGAGACATGGTTAAATGGTACAGAGTTCGAAGCTGAATTTAATATTGCGGGATTTAAACACTTTCATCAGGATAGAAACCACAAGAAAGGTGGGGGTGTTCTATTGTACGTTAAAAACAATGTTCATGCTTGTATTTTAGAGAAAGTGAAACAGGATGCATATGATAGTTTGTGGGTTGAGTTTACCCAAACAAATGGACAAAAAATTAATATAGGTGTAATATATAGGCCAAAGACATTATCATTAGCAGACGACAAACTGTTATTTCAAGAACTGTCTAGTTTCTGCAACCGGGATTTATTGATAATGGGTGATTTCAATTTTACTGACATTGATTGGATGACCCTTGAACATGGCCATATAGGTAATCGCTTGATTGATTTTCTTGGTGACAATTACTTAATTCAGCATGTAAAAGAGCCCACAAGATATGGAAACTTACTCGATCTATTGATCACTAGCCGCGAAAGCATGGTAAGTGATGTAGAAGTCGGTGAATCTGTTGCAAATAGCGATCACAACTTAATCAGATTCAAACTCCTAAACAATTTTAGAATAGATACTTGTGTTTCTAAAATACCTGATTTCAGTAAAGCTCAGTTCATAGGACTACGTCAGGAGCTCCAGCTTACAGATTGGGAGGCAAAATTAAACGAAAGGCCTGTAGATCAGATGTGGGAAATATTTCAAAATACGCTCACTAAGATGATTCAAACTTACATTCCTTTTAAGGACAGACGTCCCCCAAATCAGGCTCGCCCAAAGTGGCTCGACAAAGAAACTGAAAAAAGTATTGCTAAAAAGAGACAGGCTTATAAGAAATATAAGTGCTCGGGTGCATCTAATGACTATGAAAGTTATGTATCAATACAGAGAGATTTAAAAAAGACAATAAGAAAAAGAAAACGACAATACGAAATGAACATCGCTGATAAATCCAAAGAAAATCCCAAAGAATTCTATAGTTACATTAGAGGTAAAAAGGTTGTTAGGAATCACATTGGTCCACTATTATCTGCTGACGGTCAACTTGAATATTCAAATGAAGGAATGTGTAATATCTTAAACAATTATTTTAGCTCTGTATTCGGAAACGAAACACCTCAAAATGAATTCCAAACTGAAACCTGTGAAAAGTCTGGGTTAAACTTACTCACTACGGTAGATATAACAAAAGAAAAAATTAAAAGGTGTATAGACAAACTCAAAGTAAATAAAACACCAGGGCCTGACGGTTGGCATCCAAGAATCTTAAAGGAAATGAAAAATGAGATTGTTGTTCCATTAGAAATTATTTTCAAGAAATCCATCATATCTGGAGATGTCCCAAGAGAATGGAAGCTAGCTAACGTTACTCCCATATTCAAAAAAGGTGACAAAAAGAAACCAAATAACTATAGGCCTATAAGTTTGACTTCAATCGTAGGAAAAATAATGGAAACTATCATCAGAGATGCTATCGAACATCATTTAGAAAGTAATCGTTTGATAAATGATAGCCAGCATGGTTTCAGACGAAAACGTTCTTGCGTGACTAACTTACTCGAATTCTACAACACAGTTATCTCGAATTATGACAAAAGAAACAATATAGATTTAATATATCTAGACTTTGCAAAAGCTTTTGATACCGTCCCACACGAAAGACTACTTACTAAACTAGCTTTGCATGGAATAAGTGGTAGCCTATTAGGTTGGACTAGTAATTGGTTGAATGGTCGAAAACAGAGAGTTGTTTTAAATGGAAAAACTTCTGGATGGAAAAGTGTTGCAAGTGGAGTTCCTCAGGGTTCCGTTCTTGGGCCACTTCTATTCATAGTATATATAAATGATATAGACCATGGACTAAAATCTACTGTTTCCAAATTTGCTGATGATACAAAACTGTGCGGAGTGGCAAATGATCACTCAAACCAATTAGATATTCAAGAAGATTTAGATCAATTACAGCAATGGTCTGAAAAGTGGCTAATGAAATATAACACGAGTAAATGCAAGGTAATGCACATAGGTAAAAATAACAGTAAGTACGATTACAAGTTATTTGGAAATTCGTTAACAAAAGTGGATAGTGAAAAAGATCTCAGCGTAATTATCAGTAACGACCTCAAATCATCCAAGCAATATATTTCAGCCTCTGAGAAAGCAAATAAGATTCTGGGACTGATTGCGCGATCTTTTGATTTCAAAAGTCCATCACTCATTAACAAGCTATATAAATCCTTAGTTCGTCCACATTTGGAATATGCTGTTTCCGTATGGTCACCGAATCTCATTAAAGACATTGACAGACTGGAAAAAGTACAACGGCGAGCCACAAAACTGATTCCAAATATCAAAAATAAATCATACGAAAATCGACTAAAGCACATGAATCTGTTTTCCCTAAAAAAGCGTAGACTCAGAGGTGACTTGATACAGGTCTTTAAGATTTTAAAGGGAATTGACAACATCAAAAGTGACAAAATTTTCACATTGAATGAGAATCAGACAAGAAACAATGGTCTCAAACTATCTGGAAATAGATTCAATTTGGAAGTAGGTAGAAACAACTTTGCCAACCGTGTAGTTAATGAATGGAATAAACTTCCTGCACAGGTAGTACAATGTAGTTCAGTTCAAAGCTTCATTTGTCTGTCTGATTTTAATTTATTATTAGTTATATGTTAATTTATTATTTACTATTTACCTGTTTGTTTATCATTTTAACTATACCTATGCATTTATTTATGTATTTTATTTGTTATTTACATTATTATAGTTTTTATTTATTATGTTATTACTATGATTTTTTTTTCTTTCTTTTTTTTTTTTTTTTGCATCCGACCTAGATATGGATCAAAAGGTCTCCTGTCGGCATGCTCCGCCTTTGTAATCCTTTGTAATCCTTTGTTGTGTATATCAGATTGTTATGGTAAGACAGATATGTGAGAAAGCTATAGGAAAGGGGAAGGAAGTTTTTTGGGTTTTTATGGATCTGGAAAAGGCTTATGACAGGGTAGATAGGAAGGCACTGTGGGAGGTACTGCAGATATATGGGATAGGAGGAAAGCTTCTAGGAGCAGTCAAGAGTTTTTACGAGAGTAGTAGAGCTTGTGTTAGGATTAGAAATGGAGAGAGTGAATGGTTTGAGGTAAAGGTGGGACTTTGTCAGGGATGTGTTATGTAGTGTGAGTGTAGTAGTTTCAGAGGGATCAGCTTTTTGAGTGTAGTTGGGAAGGCTTATGGGGGGATCTTGATTGAGAGGATTAGGACAGGAACAGAGGGAGTAATTGGTGAGGAACAGTGTGGTTTTAGGACAGGTAGGGGATGTGTAGATCAGATCTTTGTGGTAAGACAGATATGTGAGAAAGCTATAGGAAAAGGTAAGGATATTTTTTGGGGTTTTATGGATCTGGAAAAGGCTTATGACAGGGTAGACAGGAAGGCACTGTGGGAGGTACTGCAGATATATGGGATAGGAGGAAATCTGTCAAGAGCAGTCAAGAGTTTTTACGAGAGTAGTAGAGCTTGTGTTGGAATTAGAAATGGAGAGAGTGAATGGTTTGAGGTAAAGGTGGGACTTCGTCAGGGATGTGTTATGTCGCCCTGGCTGTTCAATCTTTACATGGATGGGGTGGTGCGAGAGGTGAATGCAAGGGTAGTGGGTCAGGGGTTGGAAATGATTAAATAAAATAGAGGAAAGTGGGAGGTGAGCCAGTTGGTGTTCGCTGACGACACTGCGCTTGTAGCAGGATCAGAGGAGGGATTGAGGAAGTTAGTGACAGAGTTTGAGAAGGTGTGAAAGAAGGAAGCTGAAGATAAATGTGGGTAAAAGTAAGGTGATAAGATATACAAGGGGAGAGAGTGACAGCAGGCTGGAAGTGAGCATTAACCACTTCCATACGGTGACGCCTATGTAGGCGGCATGAGGAGCAAGTGAGTATGCGGTGATGCTGATGTCGGCATCTTGATTATATTTATTGTAGTCGTACCTATGTAACCTCCATTCTCTCTAAACTGGCTTCATCATATTTTCTATGGTTATCAAAATTCATGGGTGAAAGAGAACAAACGATTGACCCAGCACTTCTAAGCTACCAGAAGAGGCTGGATGACCGCATTGTTAACAGCTGCCCAGGATGTAACACTTCACCCCATACCATACAACACATAATGGAAGACTGTATTATACACAATCATGCACGCAAACAACACAACATACACTCTATAAAGGATTTGTGGGACAACCCAGTTTCGGCTGTAGCATTCCTTGGGGAGACGGGACTGCTCGGACAGACAGTCTAGGGAACGACAACAACAACAACAACAAACGATTGAGCACTGACTTTATTTTTTATAATGCGATTATTATGACGCAACATTGCACGTCGGGCAGCTAATGCTGCCAGACGTGCGATGTGCCCTGGAGTGAAGAGGTTAAGGGTGACAGACTGGAGGAAGTGGATAGTTTTAGATACTTGGGTGCGAATGTGGCAGGAAAGGGAGGAGTGGGGGTGGAGGTAGAATGTAGATTGAGAGAAGCGAGTAAATGCCTTGGTGGGTTGAAAAGTGTAATGAGAAATAGACATCTGGGAATGGATGCTAAGAGGAGTGATTGTACCAACAGCATTGTATGGGGCAGAAACATGGAACATGAGAGAGGAAGAGACATGGAGTTTGAATGTGTTTGAGATGAGGTGTCTGAGAAGTATGATGGGGGTTACTAGGCTAGAGTGAGAAATGAGGAGGTGAGGAGGAGAATAGGGGTGGAAAGGGAACTGGGAGATAGGGTTGATGAAAGAGTATTAGGATGCTTTGGACACATGGAAAGATTGAGTGAAGAAAGATTAGTAAAAGAAGTGTGGAAGGCAGAGGTGGAAGGAGTGAATATGAGGGGGCATCTTAGGACAAGATGGATGGATGGGGTGAAAGGGGCATTACAAAAGAGAGGAATGTCTGTTGAGGAAGGATGGGAGAGGACAGAAGATAGGGGTGAATGGAGAGGGGTTGTGTATAGATGATGCTGTGATGTATGAGGGGGAGTGGGTGGGGGATGGGGGGGTGAGGAAGTATGTATGAGAAAAAAATTGACGCAGCCCGAAGGGATTTCTCCCCGTCTTCTCCTTTTCTGCATGAGGGGCGGAGAGGGGGGGTCGCCAAAATTATGAAGTGGCCTTGCTGTGGATGTGCTGTGTCTTGCGACACTGCTTCTGACCCAGGGCAGTGGACAGGATGCAGGGATGACCCACCATCCAGGAAGTGCCAAGATAAGAGGGAGGGAGGAGGGTGGAGGGGTGTGGAATATATAGGAAATGGAATGGGTAGGAGTGGTTTCCATGCCTTTTTCTTTTTGGCTACCCCCTGTGTAGGGGGAAAAGCCTTTGGTATATGTATGTCTTTTACCCATTGTGTCATTGTATGTTCTATAGTAATGTCAAGTAATACAATTCCCCAAAGATCCTCTCCACCTTTCATATTCATCTCTTCCGAACAGATTTCTTTGTTGGTAAAATGACCTATAAGTACCACATATTCTACATCCTTCAGCATCTCATTTAATGAAAGCCTTGTATCTTCTAACATTTTAGAATAATCTTTCTCCAAGACCCTGTTTATGGGGGCACATAAATCACCACTAACTTTCTACTTTAATGTCACTATCTTCCACTCATATTGAGATCATCACCACCCTGTTCTCTCCTTTTGTAATTTTGGTCACATTAAGTTTTTCTAAGCCAAGAGCTTGATTGCTCTACCCTGTTTCTCCTCTCTGTTTCTAAGCTAGTGATTATATAATCCATGTCCAACTCTGGTAATAATGGACCCCTTAATTTTGTCTCCACAATTCCCAATATGTCTGGTTTTTCTTCTGACAGGTAATCATTTAGTTCAAGTAATCCTGAGATTAATCCATCTATATTAGTGTAAGCCACTTTTAATTTTCTGTTCTCTCCATCTCGTTCTCTGTTCCTTTTGTTTCTTTTTCTTGAATATGCCATTTTCCCAGTCTCGTGTCTAATACTCTCCAATAGAACTTCATTTTCTGTCTTTTTTTTTTTTTTTTTTTTTTAGCTTCGTTTCTTAGTGTCTTAACTCTCTTTCCTCATTATTCATGTCTCTTTTTATCCATATAACTTTATAATGTTCACTTTTTGTTTTTTGTTGATGTTTTGTTTCCATGCATTGTTTGTAACCCAGCCAGTTCATAAGGATAGCACTTCACTCACAATAGGCTAAGATAAAAATGAAAAAAATTGGGTGTTGGATTGTCAAGGATTGTGTAAATTGGATGGCTACTTCCCATATTGGGGTGAAATAGCCTTTCCTGCATAGATAGCAAAAGAAGTGCAAAGAGTACTGAAAAACCTAAAAGCTGGAAAGGCATCTGGGTGAGAAAGCTGTCATGTTTTATGTATGTCTTATGTAATGGTGGATTAGAGTGCATGTGTAGTTCTACTATACAAGAGCAAAGGTGAAATACATAAATATGGTAGTTTAAGAGGGGTCACTGTTACATGTATAAGATATATGGGAGGATATTAATTAAGAGGATTATGAAGGAAACTGAGGAAGTGATTAGAGGAGAGTAGTGTGGGTTTAGGAGAGGAAGAGGGTACATAGATGAATCATTTGCTATAAAACTAATCTGGCAAAGGGTAAGGATGTATTTTGGGCTTTCATGGCACACAACAGGGTATACATAGTGGCATTGTGGGGTTTGGGGTGGGTGTATTGGATAGGGTAAAGTCTGTTGATGCTTTAAAGATTTTACATGAGTAATGGAACTTGTGTGAGGGTCAGGAATTAAAACAGTGAAGGTGGGGCTGTATCAAGGTTGTGTAGTATCACCATGGATGTTCAAAAAGATATGATTGAAGCACTAGGCAGAGGTATAGAGTTTGTGAGTGAGAGTGGAGAGAAGTGGGAAGTGAGCCAGTGAATTATGTATGACTGGTTTGGTAGCTGAGCCAGTAGAGAGGTTAATCAATCCCTTGCGGTCTCTTACAGAAGATATGCAGTTTTTAGATAACAGGCAACAGCCTCTAGAGGTGAGACTGAACTAGTTAGTGGTGGAGTTTGAAAAGAATGTGAGAGAAGAAAGCTGAAAGTAGATGTAGGCAAAAGCAAGGTGATGAGATGTACAAAGAGTGATACAGGTGTTAGGGTTGGATGTGAATTTGAAGGGTGAGGGACTGAAGAAAGTAGAGATTGCATGTGGCAATAAATTGAGGAGTGGAGAGGGAGGTAAATTATAAAGTAAAGAAGGGAAGTAATTCATTCAATTTGTGCCCCATATTTTGCATAAGACCCATGGCTCCCAGGTAACTGGCAGCAGCCACCAGATAAGTCAGTGGAAATACTACCCATGTGTCATTAGAAGCACACTAAAAAGATGTGTATCAAGCAATCAGCCTCACCTCCCAAATAGTCATTAAGAGAAAGGCATAGGTTAACTTTTTGGGAACTTAACCAGTTACCAAATCATTACTGATCCTGAGAAATGGCCTTATGAATGTGTAAGGGTATAACAGTGTGCATGAGAAGAAATTAGTGCAAATGGTGGAGAAGAGTAAGTTGCTCATCCTGGCTATGAATAAAACAAAAGTTAAAGGTGAGGATGTATTGTGGTTGAACAAAGAGCAATGCTGGGAAAATGATAAAGTGCAATCTTTATATGGTTTACACAGGAAAGAGTTCAGAGATGCATGTGATGAAAGTAAAGGGGTCTAGGGTTCTCTCCTTTGCCATATGCACCATGCTTTATAGCAGCATTTTTGGCTCTGTGGTAGAATATGCAGTTGAGTATTACAGTAAGACAAGATCTTCTTGTGGAAGTCATAGTAAGAAAAAAAAAAATCTCGGTAAAAAAGGTGTTAGCAAGTAGATTGGGTCTACCTTTCCCTCATCCCTAGAAGTTGTGACTGCTAATGTTGCATGTCTTAGGATAATATAATTTACTTACACAAGGTGGGGAAAACCATCAGCAATTTTTTTTAACAACTACAGAACTACATTGATTCTTTCATGCTTATTCTTAATAACATATACTTGTGTTCCAGGGAGCTATTGAAGGTCCTGGTGAATTCGTTGAAGGAATGATCTATGGCCTGAGTAGCTTTGTCGGCAAAACACTTGGAGGAGCTGCAGGGGCTGTTTCAAGGATCACAGGGACACTAGGTAGGATATTGTATATGATAGCAACACGAGCAGATACTGGTTGTTTGCTCCCCATGTATTTTCCTAGATGTATTGTACGGGAAGGGGAGCTATGCTTGTAGTGACCTGTCTGTATCTTGCAACATATAGTTTGTTCTTAAATTCTTGTATGGTGTTTGCACATACTATTGTTTCATCCAGTTTGTTACAAACATCCACCACTCTGTGTGGAAAACTTCTTTTTTTCAGATCTCTTCTATAACTATCCTTTTTGAGTTTCTTTCCATGTCCCCTTGTTTTTCTTTTATCCCACTTTAATAAGTCTTCTCTGTCAAGGACTTCCATGCCTTTCATGATTCTGTAAATAGCCAATAGATCTCCACTTTCTCTTCTTTGTTCCAGGGTTGGTAGTTCCAGTTTAGACAATCTTTGTTTGTATGTCAATTTTGAAAGTGATGGTGCCATCTTTGTTGTTGCTCTTTGGATTTATTCTAATTTCCCTATATTCTTTTTTGTACTGGGTGTCCATACTGTCTGAGTGTACTCTAGTCTTGGTCTTATCAATGTGACTAATTTTTTTTACCATTAATTCATCCAAGTAGTTAAAACCCATCTTTATTGATCTTAGTAAATTGTAGGTTTCTCCGACTATTTTGTTTATATGCTTGTCTGGGGACTTGTGAAAAAGTCTATGAAATATAGTTGAAATTGATAGAGAAGAGAAAGATCTTTGGCCCCATCTGGAGACTCGGCATCGGCCTCTCAGGGCTGCACCTCTTGATGATGGTGACAGGGTCGTTAGGTTTTGAAAATAGGCAGCATCATTGTTCATCGTATAGGACCAACACGTGCAGGCACCTGTCATTTGTCTAATATATCTTTCAACTGCCAATGAGAAATTATGTTTTTAATCTATTGAAAATCTTTGGCTTTGGGAGTGGTGATTAGTTTCTTGTGAAAATCTAAAAGTCAAAATTTTAGTTTGACAACGATACAAAAGGCAAGGTGATGCATGTTTCATATGTGGGGATGAAATCAAAATGAAGCAGATTCAAATATAATCACTTCAAGCTCCCTTTTTAGTTTTTTCAGTCAATCTTTTGCCCCAGGTCTCTCTTCCAGGAGACCCATGGCTCCCAGGTAACTAACTACAACCACCTGATGGGCTCATAAGTCATTCAAGGAAGGAATACTATGTTGTCTAGGGATTGTACAGTGCTTGACAAGGAAGTACGAACGGTTAGCGAGAATGAGTGATGGGTGGCCTTTACGTGCAATGATCTCACGAAGGCTGTTTGGAATGGAAGTGGCGTACTTGGCAAGATGTGCAGGGGTTATACTAGCCCAGGATTGGCGAATGGCTGCCTTGAACTTGGGCACAGAGCTCGTATCTTTACCCTGCAGGCCTTGTTTAATGTGGTTCCTCAGGTTTTCTATTGGGTTTATGTCAGGACTATTGCCTGGCCAGTCTGCTATGTAAGGTATATGACAGTCTTTAAGCCACTGAGTAACACTACGAGCAGTGTGGGCTGGGGCGTGATCTTGTCGAAAGATGTTAGCACCTGAGCTATTAAAAGAATCCTCCAGGGGGGTAAATGATATGGACAAGGAAGTGTTAACGGACAAGTGGGCTGACCTAAGGGTAGGGTTTATGATGCATGCTATTAATCATCCCTCAGTTGCCTCTTAGCCTTCGTGGGGAGGTTTTTTTTCCATGTATGTTCTGGTAACACCACCTAAGCGGTCAGTGTTTTTTGCAGACAGAGGTGCTTTCTAGCCTTAATATGGGCAAGAAATCTTTGTGCAAATGGGTTGCCATTTTTAAGAAGGAAGGTGGCTGTGACACACCTGGTTACAAACCAAGGAAAAAGTACCTCAAAAAGACATCCCCTCATGCTACTAATGTTATCAAGAGACAGAGCATAATCCACGTGTTACTGCCAGAAAAATAAAAGTAAGTAACCCAGGACTCTTTGGGGAGGTTAGTGTGTGAACAGTTAGCTGCCACATTCACGATCTTGGGTACAGAAGCCACTGCCCAGTGAAGAAGCCTCTTCTCACTCTTAACCAGAGGCGCCATAGGGTCGAGTTTTGCAAGAAATATCTTCAGTGGGATGATGACAAGTGGCTGGATATTCTCTGGACCGATGAGTCCACCTTTACTGTGACTGGCATTAAGGGTGGAAACATGTATTGGTGTGTGGATAGCGACCCTCTTGACCCCCGGTATGTTCAACAAACAGTGAAACACCCTGATTCTCTCATGGTATGGGGAAGTTTTAGTGGAAGAGGACTTGGGAGCCTTGTTGTACTACCGAAAAATATAAAAGTGAACCAATATGTTTATTATGAACTCTTAAATGACCACCTGGAGGATTCTTTTAATAGCTCAGGTGCTAACATCTTTCAACAAGATCACGCCCAGCCCACATTGCTCATAGTGTTACTCAGTGGCTTAAAGACTGTCATATACCTTACATAGCAGACTGGCCAGGCAATAGTCCTGACATAAACCCAATAGAAAACCTGTGGAACCACATTAAACAAGACCTGTAGGGTAAAGATACAAGCTCTGTGCCCAAGCTCGAGGCAGCCATTCACCAATCCTGGGCTAGTATAACCCCTGCACATCTTGCCAAGTACGCCACTTCCATTCCAAACAGCCTTCGTGAGATCATTGCATGTAAAGGCCACCCATCAAAGTATTAGAGGTACGAAGTGAACTTTTGTTTATTGATTTATGACTTATTCATTCTCCTCATCACTCATTCTTGCTTACTGTTTGTACTTCCTTGTCAAGCACTGTAAGTGTAGAGCATTGTAGATTGGGCTGATCTGTGTCCTCTGTTGGTGGTTGCATCTTGGACCATTTGATTCTAAGGCCAGGCCTACTCAGTGTTGATATTTTAATGCTTGATTTTGCACTGGCTAATATTGAATTATTTCATCCAGCCAAAGAGTAATAAAAATTGTTGCCTCAAGACGGTAACTGTTGCACATGTTGGTCCTCCAAGATGGACAGCAAAGCTGCTCATTTTCAAAACTCATCAATCATTTTACCTCCATCAAGGGTTGTAGACCTGAGGGGCAGACACTCAGTGTCCAGAGTGGACCCAAGATCTCACCATATCAATTTCAGCTGTATTTCTTGCACTTTTTTACACATGGAGACCTGACAACTAGTGACTGCTCTCCTCTCCTCATAACTCTGAGCCAGTGACATTGAAACAATCCTACACTGATACAACACAGACAACAGTCTATAATATATTCCCAGAGAGATCTGTGGTAGGTTATAAGGGCCATTGCCAGCAGCTGTAGAGCTGCAGGTTTTCAATGTAGTGTAACTCAAGGCAATGATCAATTGATTGTTTGATTCATTGAATGGTAACCTGCAGTCCCCTATTAACCAGTTGTGGTCCTCAGCCCCTCCCATACATCTTTCAAGGATGATTGTTGTCAGTGATGTATTTCAACCAGTCAACCAGTCAGTCTTTTGGAGTTCATTGGTGAATGAAGAATTCTGATTTTATTTATGTCATGCCTGCAAAATTCTCAGTATTTTATCTCCCTCTCCTGCCTTGTCTTTTACTTCTGTAGTTCATATCTCACAGCATCCAATTACACACTTGCTCCATCTTGCATCCTCTGTTCTGGCTACCTGACCTGTCCAGTTTAATTTCTTCTCCTTTATTTTTCCACAATATCTTTCACTTCAGTCTGTTTTCTTACCCAAATTGCCCTCTTCCTGTCTTCAGTGCTGTTCCCAGTATTGTTCCCAGTATTGTGCATTTATTTTGACTTGAGATTATTGAGGACATTTCTTAATTTTTTTTTCAAGTTAGCCCTCATACCATAAACATCTATGTTGAAGTGCAAAACTAAATTGCACCTAAGTCTAGCTTTTTTTTGTGTACTTACAGTAGATATGTGCACCCCTCATTGGTTAGAAAAAAAAAATGCTACTAGGAACACCTATGTAATCATACTATTAACATAGGTCTGTTTTTAAGTCACTGGCTAGCAGGAGGAGGAAGAGGGGAGTAGTCATCTGTCAACTGAAAGGTGAACTGTAGAGTGAATTGGATTTTTGTGAGGAAAACCTGCCTTGAATTCAAGGTACACCCCTCAGTTGAATCAAATATCTGATATTACCAAGAGCAGACTCTTTAACCCATAAACTGTGCAATAGGCTTCTGGCAGTCATACCTTTGGTGTGCAATTATTGGCATTAAATAAAGTTCTCAAAAATAGTTTTTACTGTTATAAAATGAAAGATTGCATAGAAAAGTTTAGGAAAACCAAATATTAGTTCATTATTTACAGAGCTGGGCATGTTACCTCTGGACAGGTAGTGTGTTACCACTGGACAGATAGTGTGTTACCGCCAGACAGGTAGTGCATTACCAAAACATATATATGTATACATATATGCATTGTATATACATATATGTATATAATATGCATTGACAGAAATGCACCCCAGATCTTTTGGTACCACACTACCCCTGACTGGCAGTAACATGCCCAGCTCTGATTATATATTTACCAGAGTTCAGGCATAGTGGTGTAGTGAAGTAGTGCATTTTGTAATTATCGGCTTAAAAAAGTTCTCAAAAATAATCTTTACTGTTATAAAGTGAAAGATTGTATGGGAAATTATAGGGAAACCAAATAGTAGTTCATTATTTCTCTTAGTTTTGGTGTGGTGGTGTATTGAAGTTGCGCAGTTTGTCACTTAGAGCTAGTGGGCCATTTGGTGTAAGTTGCAGTGAGATGCTCTTCATCATATGATGTATGCTGTAGTTTATGGGTTCAAAACTTACATACATATACCAAGGCTTTTTCCCCCTTACAAGGGAGGTAGCCAAAAAGGGAAAGGCATAAAATCATTTCCACCCATTCCATCCCTGAATACACTCCACACCCCTCCACCCTCCCTCTTATCTGAGCACCTCCTGGATGACGGGTCATCCCTGCACCTTGTCCACTGCCATGGGTCAGAAGCAGTGTCGCAAGACACAGCACATCCACAGCAAGGCCGCTTCATTAAATCGGCGACCCCCCCTCTCCGTCCCCCCATTGCATAAAAGGAGAGGACGGGGAGAAATCCCTTAGGGCTGCGTCAAAATTTGCTCACACATACTACCTCACCCCCCATCCCCCCGTCCATTCCACCTCATGCAATCACAACATCATCCATATACAACCATTCTCCATTCACCTGTCTTCTGTCCTCTCCCGTCCTTCCTCAACAGACATTCCCCTCTTCCACAAAGCCCCCTTCACCCCATCCATCCACCTCATCCTAGGACATCCCCTCGTGTTCACTCCCTCCACATCTGCCTTCCATACCTCTTTTACTATTCTTTCTTCACTCATTCTTTCCATGTGTCCAAACCATCCTAATATTCTTTCATCAACCCTATCTCCCAACTCCTTTTCCACCCCTGTTCTCCTCCTCACCTCCTCATTTCTCACTCTATCTAGCCTAGTAACCCCCATCATACTTCTCAGACACCTCATCTCAAACACATTCAAACTCCTCTCTTCTTCTCTTATGTTCCATGTTTCTGCCCCATACAGTGTTGTTGGCACAATCACTCCTTCATACAGTCTCCTCCTAGTATCCATTCCCAAATGTCTATTCCTCATTACACTCTTTAATCCATCAAGGCATTTACTTGCTTCTCTCAATCTACATTCTACCTCCACCTTCACTATACCTTTTCCTGCCACATTTGCACTCAAGTATCTAAAACTATCCACTTCTTGCAGTCGCTCTCCCTTAATGCTCACCTCCAGTCTACTGCCACTTTCACCCCTTGTACATCTCATCACCTTACTTTTACCCACATTTATCTTTAGCTTTCTTCTATCACATACTCTCCCAAACTCTGCCACCAACTTCCTAAATCCCTCCTCCAATCCTGCCACAAGCGCAGTGTCGTCCGCAAACAACAGCTGGCTCACCTCCCACCTTTCTCCATTTTCTTTAACCATCTCCAATCCCTGACCCATCACCCTTGCATTTACCTCTCGCACCACCCCATCCATGTATAAGTTGAACAGCCAGGGCGACATAACGCATCCTTGATGAAGTCCCACCTTTACCTCAAACCACTCACTCTCTCCATTTCCAATCCTGACACAAGCTCTACTATCATAAAAACTCTTGAGAGCTCCCAGAAGCTTTCCTCCTATCCCGTATATCTGCATAACCTCCCACAGTGCCTTTCTGTCTACCCTATCATAAGCCTTTTCCAGTTCCATAAAAGCCCCAAAAACATCCTTCCCCTTTCCTATAGCTTTCTCACATATCTGTCTTACCACAAAGATCTGATCTACACAATCTCTACCTGTCCTAAATCCACACTGTTCCTCACCAATTACTCCTTCTGTTCCTCTCCTAATCCTCTCAATCAAGATCCTCCCATAAGCCTTCCCAACTACACTTAACAAGCTAATCCCTCTGAAACTACTACATTCACATTTGTCCCCTTTTCCCTTGTAAAGAGGAACTATACAGGCCTTCCTCCAGTTCTCCGGCACTCTACCCTCTCTCCAGCAAACATTAAATAACCTCACCAACCAGTCCACCATCACTGTACCTCCCTTTTTCAGACATTCTTCATGGCATCCATCCAGACCAGGTACCTTACCTACTTTCATTATCTTAGCAACTGCCTTCACTTCATCCTTCCTTATTTCTCCTCCATTCTCCTCACTCATCACTCTCATTTTCTTCGCATTTCCCACTGCAGCTATCTTTCCTTCCCTATCCTCCTTCACATTTAGCAACTCCCTAAAATACTCTGCCCATCTTCCCTTTACTGCCTTCTCCTCCATTATCATCTCTCCATCTGCACCTTTTACCTTTTCTTCTCTACTTGATTTGCCTCCTCTTCCTCTCTTAATTTCTTTCCAAAACATCTTTTTATTACTTTCAAAATTTTCTGTCATACTCCTACCCCATTTCACATCTGCTCTCCTCTTTGCATTGTGGAAAAACCAGAAAAGTATTTCAGTCCATTGCCCCTGGTCTATACTGATTGATTAATAGAAAAGCATTTCATAAAAGGTATAAGATTTACCAAAGCCAGTAAGCCATTAAGTTAACTTTTAAGAACACAGTTGTTTTCAGATATTTATTACATTATGAGATAATGCAAATACCTTTCACTGCAGGCCAAGGAGTTGCAGCTTTAACACTTGATGATGACTACCAGAGAAAACGAAGAGAAGATAAGATTCGTAAACCAACTGATGGTATTGAAGCTTTTGCAAGAGGTGGCAAGGGACTAGTAACAGTAAGTATTCTTTTGTAGCATTTTATGTGTTTATATTATGAAGTAGTGAGTGTGTTTAATGTGTGTCTAATGGATAGAGTACTGGAGAACTGGAGAAGTGCCTGTATACTTCTGCTGGAAAAGGGGACATATAAGTGTAGTAGTTTCAGAGGGCCATCTATGTCATTGCTGTTTGGATTCTTTCTATTTTCCTTATATTCTTTTTTGTACTGGGTGTCCATAGTGTTGCAGCATACTCCAATCTTGGTTTTATCAGTGTGACTGTTATTTTCTTTACCTTTTCCTCATCCAAGTAATTAAAACCCACCTTCATTGATCTTAACAAATTGAAGGTTTCCCTGACTATTTTGTTTATCTGCTTGTCTGGGGACATGTCTTTGGTGATAATTACTCCCAGTCCTTTTTGAAACCAACTTTCTTTACTTCCTTTGCACCTTTTTTATATTGTCCTGATGGTCATTTTTTACTTTTTCCAAATTCCATTATACTACATTTCTTAATGTTGAAGTTCACTTCCTATTTCTGACTCCATTCTCAGACCTTCTTCAGATCTCTCTGTAGTGATTCACAATCTTTTTCTGTACTTTCTTTAGTAGTTTTGCATCATCTGCAAAGAAGTTCATATAACATTCTACATCTTTATCCATGTCATTTACATATATAGCAAACACTATCGGAGTCAGTACTGAGCCCTGTGGGACTCCACATATCATTTGTTCCCAAGTAGAATTTTTATCTCTGAGCACCACTTTCATTTTTCTTCCATGCAAGAAATCTTCAATCCATTTAGATAATTTTCCTTGTATGTCTTCTGTTGTTTTGAGTTTTCTTAATAGTTTTTTTGTGTGGTACTTTATCAAGGAAGGCACTGTGGGGGTTTTTGCAAATATGCAGGATGGGAGGAAAGCTTTTAGGAGCTGTCAAGGGTTTTTATGAGAGTGGTAGAGCGTGTGTCAGGGTTAGAAATGGAGAGAGTGAGTGGTTCGAGGTGAAGGTGGGTTCGTCAGGGATGTGTTTTGTCACCCTGGCTGTTCAACTTTTGCATGGATGGTGTGGTGCAAGAGGCAGCTGCAAGGGTGGTCGGTCAGGGATTGGAGGTGGTTGAAGAGGATGGAGAGGAGTGGGAGGTGAGCCAGCTGTTGGATTGCAGATGACACTGCACTTGTAGCAGGATTGGGGGAGGGATTGAGGAGGTTAGTAATGGAGTTTGGGAGAGTGTGTGAGGGAAGGAAGTTGAGGACGGGTGTGGGTAGAGGTGGGGTGATGAGATATACAAGGGGTGAGAGAGGCCACAGACTGGAAGTGAGAATTTAGGGAGAGAGTCTGGAGGAGGTGGATAGGTTTAGATACTTGGGTGTGAATGTGGCAGGAAAGGTAGGAGTGGAGGGGGAGGTAGAATGTAGATTGAGAGAAGCGAGTAAATGTCTTGGTGGATTAAAAAGTGTAATGAGAAAGAGACATTTGGGAATGGATGCTAAGAGGAGATTGTATGAAGGAGTGATTGTGCCAACAGCACTGTATGGGGCAGAAACATGGAACATAAGAGAGAAAGAGAGAAGGAGTTTGAATGTGTTTGAGATGAGGTGTCTGAGAAGTATGATAGGGGTTACTAGGCTGGATAGAGAAATGAGGAGGTGAGGAGAATGGGGATGGTAAGGAAGGTGGGAGATAGGGTTGATGAAAGAGTATTGGGATAGTTTGGAAACATGGAAAGAATGAGTGAAGAAAGATTAGTAAAAGAGGTATGGAAGGCAGATGTGGAGAGAGTGAACATGAGGGGGCAACCTAGGAAGAGATGGATAGATGGGGTAAATGGGGCTTTGGGGAAGAGGGGAATGTCTGTTGAGGAAGGACGGGAGAGGAAAGAAGACAAGGGCGAATGGAGAATGGTTGTATATGGATGATTTTGTGATGCATGAGGTGGAATGGGTGGGGGATGGGGGATGAGGTAGTATGTGTGAGAAAAATTTGATGCAGCCCGAAGGGACTTCTCCCCGGCTTTTCCTTTTATGCATGAGGGGACAGAGAAGGGGGGTTCACCGATTTAATGAAACGGCCTTGCTATGGATGTGTTGTGTCTTGTGACACTGCTTCTGACCCAGAACAGTGGACAAGATGCAGGGATGACCCATCATCCAGAAGTTGCCAAGATAAGAGGGAGGGTAGAGGGTGGAGGGGAGTGGAGTGTAGTGTATTAGGTGTGGAATGGGTGGGAGTGGTTTCTATGCCTTTTTCTTTTTGGCTACCTCCCTTGTAAGGGGGAAAAAGCCTTTGGTATATGTACTTAATCAAATGCCTTTTGTAAGTCCAGGAAAGCACAGTTTGCCCATCTGTCCTGTACCTGTCCTGTACCATTTCTCTGAATATTCATTTCCTGTTTTTGCCTACCCTATGGTGGGGGAAGAGAATGATACCACCAAGTTTTTCCACTTCAGTCGTAAAATTTGACAAAAAATGGAACGGGGGATGGGATTAGGAGTCCTGCTACCTGTAGCCCCAAAAGAGGACATTCCTAAAAAAAGTAAAGGCATAAGAGGGTCTGGGAGTTTTCCAACCAGCACCCTAAGGTTTTGGTTTTTTAATATGCGTGGATGTGGTACAGGTGAGAGTAAAAGGGAAGAGATAGGCAGTATGTTTGTGAGAAGATGGATGTGCTGGCTTTGAGTGAAACTAAAATGAAAGGGAAGGGCGAGTGTGAGTTTGGGAGTGTAGTTGAGAGGTTCTCAGGAGTGAAGAGAGGACAAGGGAGAGAAAGGGTGGCTATACTAGTAAGTGAAGAGATAAGTGTGTAGTAGAGTGGAAGGAGGTTTCATCAAGGTTGATGTGGATGAAGGTGAAGCTGGGAAGGGAGTTTTTGTAAGTGCGTTTGGGCCTGGTAGTGAGAAGAGCGTAGAGGAAAGGGAGGCTTTTTGGGTAGATATAAACGAGGGCATAGAGGAATTAGGAAGAAATGTCAATGTAGTTGTATTGGGAGACCTTAATGCTAGGGTAGGAAATGAACCAATAGATTGAGTGATTGGGAAGTATGGAGTTCCAGGTAAAAATCATAGTGGAGAATTGATGGTGGAGATGTGTCTTGAAAGAGAGTTGATGATAGCAAATACAGTGTTTAGGAAGAAAGTCAAGTATAAGTACACATGGGAGAGGGTGGTGGGTGGAAGGGTGGTAGATAGAGCGTTAATGGACTATATAGTGGTGACCAAGAGTATTGTAGGAAGAGTTATGGATGTACATATTCTAAGGGGAGAGAGTGGGGGAATATCAGATCATTTTCTGGTGGAAGTTAATTGAGAGTAGAGAATAGGTGGAGAAAGAGGAAAAGGGCAGAATGTAGGGAGGTATTTAGTGAACTGCTTAGATGAGAAAAAAAAAAAGGAGAATGAGTATAAGAAGAAGCTGAGGAGTGGGAGGGAGTAAAGATGGAGTACAACTGGGAGTGGAGGAGGAATGGGGATGGTTCAAGGAAGGAGTCATAAGGTGTGTCAAGATGGTGTGTGGAACAAGGAAGGCAGGAGGAAATAGAAGGAAGGTTAGTGAGTGGTGGGATGAGGAAGCAAAGAAGGGTGTAGAAGGGAAGAAGCAGGCATTCATAGATTGGCTACAAATTAGGATGAGGGAATTGTATGAGAGGTACAAAGTAAAGAGAAGGTAAGCTAAGCATAAGATAAAGGATGCAAAGAGGAAAGTACGGTAGATGTGAAATGGGGTAAGAGTATGACAGAAATTTGTGAAAGTAATAAAAAGATGTTTTGGAAGGAAGTTATAAGAGGAAGAGGTGGCAAATCAAGTGGAGAAGAAAAAGTAAAAGGTGCAGATGGAGAATTGATAATGGAAGAGAAGGCATTGAGAGGAAGGTGGGCAGAGTATTTTAGGGAGATGCTAAATATGAAGGAGAAATGATAATGGAAGAGAAGGCAGTGAGAGGAAGGTGGACAGAGTATTTTAGGGAGTTGCTAAATATGAAGGAGGATAGGGAGAGAAAAGTAGTTGCAGTGGGAAACACTAAGGAAATGAGAGTGATGAGCGAGGAAAATGAAGGAGAAATAGTGAAGGATGAAGTGAAAGCAGCTGTTAAGATGATGAGAGCAGGTAAGCAACCTGGTCTGGATGGATGCCATGCAGAATGTCTGAAGAAAGGAGGTACATTTTTGTTGGACTGGCTGTTGAAGTTATTTAATGTTTGTTTAAGAGAGGGTAGAGTACTGGAGGACTGGAGGAGTGCCTGTATAGTTCTGCTTTACAAGGGAACGGGGGACAAGTGTGAGTAGTAGTTTCAGAGGGATCAGCTTTTTGAGTGTAGTTGGGAAGGCTTATGGGGGGATCTTGATTGAGAGGATTAGGACAGGAACAGAGGGAGTAATTGGTGAGGAACAGTGTGGTTTTAGGACAGGTAGGGGATGTGTAGATCAGATCTTTGTGGTAAGACAGATATATGTGAGAAAGCTATAGGAAAAGGTAAGGATATTTTTTAGGGTTTTATGGATCTGGAAAAGGCTTATGACAGGGTAGACAGGAAGGCACTGTGGGAGGTACTGCAGATATATGGGATAGGAGGAAAGCTGTTAAGAGCAGTCAAGAGTTTTTATGAGAGTAGTAGAGCTTGTGTTGGGATTAGAAATGGAGAGAGTGAATGGTTTGAGGTAAAGGTGGGACTTCGTCAGGGATGTGTTATGTCGCCCTGGCTGTTCAATCTTTACATGGATAGGGTGGTGAGAGAGGTGAATGCAAGGGTAGTGGGTCAGGGGTTAGAGATGGGAGGTGAGCCAGTTGGTGTTTGCTGATGACACTATGCTTGTAGCAGGATCAGAGGAAGGATTGAGGAAGTTAGTGACAGAGTTTGAGGTGTGTGAAAGAAGGAAGCTAAAGATAAATGTGGGCAAAAGTAAGGTGATGACATGTATGAGGGGAGAGAGTGACAGCAGGCTGGAAGTGAGCATTAAGGGTGAAAGACTGGAGGAAGTGGATAGTTTTAGATACTTTTGGTGTGAATGTGGCAGGAAAGGGAGGTGTGGGGGGGTGGAGGAAGAATGTAGATTGAGAAAAGCGAGTAAATGCCTTGGTGGATAAAAAAGTTAATGAGAAATAGACATATGGGAATAGATGCCAAGAAGAGGTTATATTTACCTAGTTGTATTTTGCGGGAAGGGGAGCTATGCTCGTGGTGTCCTGCCATTGTATCTCGCAGTGTCTAGTTTGCTTTTAAACTCATGAATGGTTTTTGCGCATACTATTTCATCATCCAGTTTGTTCCAAGTGTCCAAAGCTCTATGTGGAAAACTGTTTTTCTTCAGTTCTCTTCTATAGCTATGTTTTTTTTATTTTCTTTCCATGTCCTCTTGTGTTTCTCTTGTCTCAGTAAAGTAAGTCCTCTCTATCAAGTATCTCTATGCCCTTCATGATTCTGTAGATGGTCAATAGGTCACCTGTCTCTCTTCTTTGCTCCAGTGTCGGTAACTCCAGTTTAGCCAATCTTTCTTCGTATGATAGGTTTGCAAGTGTAGGCGCCAATTTTGTAGCTGCTCTTTGGATTCTTTCTATTTTCTTTATATTCTTTTTGGTACTGGGGGACCACAATGTTGCCACATACTCTAGTCTAGGCCTTATCATTGTAACCAATATTTTCTTTATCATGTCTTCGTCCAAGTATGCAAATGCCACTTTTATTGATCTTAGCAAGTTGTAAGTCTCCCCGACAATTTTGTTAATCTGTTTATCATAGGACTAGTCGTTTGTGATAATTACTCCCAAATCTTTTTCGGATCCTACTTTCTTTACTTCTTTGGTTCCAATTGTATATTTTCCTGATATTCTGTTTTTGCTTTTTCCAAACTCCATTATGCTACACTTCTTAGTATTAAAGTCCACTTCCCATTTCTGACTCCAGTTCCATACCCTATTCAGGTCTTCTTGCAGTGCTTCACAGTCCTTATCAGTTTCTACTTTCCTTAACAGTTTGGCGTCGTCAGCAAAGAAGCTCATGTAACAGTTTGTGTCCTTGTCCATGTCATTCATATAGATAGCAAACATTATTGGTGCCAGTACAGATCCTTGCGGTACTCCACTGATCACCTCTTTCCAATCTGAATATTTTTCTCTGAGCACTACTCTCATTTTTCTACCAGTCAGGAAGTCCTCCATCCATTTTAGTAGATTCCCTTGTATTCCTCGTATGTGTTCCAGTTTTTTTTAGTAGTTTTCTGTGTGGTACTTTGTCAAATGCTTTTTGCAAGTCTAGGAATGCACAATCAGCCCATCCATTTCTTTCTTGCACTATGTCTATTAGCCTTGAGTAGAAGCATATTAAGTTTGTGGTGCATGATCTTCCTTGTCTGAACCCGAATTGTCTTGGGTTTAATATGTTGTTGTCTTCCAGATGTTTTACCCATCTATTCTTGATGATTTTCTCACAAATTTTGGCTATAGTGCTTGTTAGTGATACTGGCCAATAGTTGGTGGGTTCTTCCTTGTTTCCTCCTTTATATATTGGTACAGTGTTAGCATTTTTCCAGTCATTAGGTATCTTTCCTTCTTAGAGTGTGCTATTTATTATGATGTGTATTTTGTCTGTTAGTTCTTCTTTGCATTCCTTTAGAATCCAATTTGCAATACCATCTGGGCCATGTGATTTTCTGACGTCCAGTTTTGATAGATGTTCTGATATTTCTTTTTGTGATATTGTGAACTCACTCATGTGGGGAGATTGCTTGTTATTATCTACGTCCCAATTTTGTATTTTCTCTCTGGTGAAGACAGATTTAAAGTGGTTGTTCATGACTTCAGCCATCTCTAAATCTTCTGTGTATTCTATATTTCCTTGAAGGAGTGATTGTGCCAACAGCACTGTATGGGGCAGAAACATGGAACATAAGAGAGAAGGAGTTTGAATGTGTTTGAGATGAAATGTCTGAGAAGTATGATAGGGGTTACTAGGCTAGATAGAGTGAGAATTGAGGAGCTGGGAGATATGATTGATGAAAGAGTATTGGGATGGTTTGGACACATGAAAAGAATGAGTGAAGAAAGACTTGTAAAAGGGGTATGGAAGGCAGATGTGGAGGGAGTGAACATGAGGGGGTCGACCTAGGATGAGATGGATGGATGGGGTGAAAGGGGCATCACAAAAGAGAGGAATGTCTGTGGAGGAAGGACAGGGGAGGACAGGAGATAGGGGTGAATGGAGAAAGGTTGTGTATAGATGATGCTGTGATGCATGAGGGGGAGTGAGTGGGGGATGAGGAAGTATGTATGAGAAAAAAATTGACGCAGCCCAATGGGATTTCTCCCCATCTTCTCTTTTTCTGCATGAGGGAATGGAGAAGGGGGTAGCCAAATTTATGAAGCGGCCTTGCTATGAATGTGCTGTGTCTTGCAACACTGCTTCTGATCCAGGGCAGTGGACAGGATGCAGGGATGAGCCATCATCTAGGAGGTGCCAAGATGAGAGGGAGGGAGGAGGGTGGAGGGGAGTAGAAAATACAGGTAGTCGTCGACTTACGACCGAGTTCGGTTCCGACAGACAGGTCGTAAGTCGATCTGGATGCAAGTCGGTCTTTATATACAGTATATACAGTATATATTACCCTTTAAATATTTTTGTTACTGTGTATATATATATATATATATATATATATTACAGGTGAAAAATGTAATCACACATTTGTCAATAACGTAGAAACCACTGTTGGAGTAGAAAAGACTGAAAACGGGGAATCTATATATTTCGATTGCAAACTGCAATCCTCTTCAGTAGATACAAATAAGAGAGGGCGTGCTGTTTAAGTAGCACCCTTAACAAAAGAAAGGGGAACATGGGAAGATATCTCTACCCTCGGCTCACTCCATATGTGAGGTCAGGAGGCAAATGAGCTTTCACTAGGTTGGAGATTAAGAGTCCGGACATTATGTCCGGGGACCATTGCCCCTTTGTTGTAGCTTAGTTTCCAGGAAGTCACACAACCTGCCATTTCGCTCCTTCTTCGGCAATACAACTAGCACACTACACTTTATCTTATACTGTACCTGTAACTGTATAGCACTATACGCATACAATAAAAAAAAAAAATTAGTCACTATTTGAAGATGTATGACAAGTTTGCAAGTGCAGAGGCCATTTCTGTGGCTGCTCTCTGGATTGTTTCTATTTTCTTTATATTCTTTGGTACTAGTTGACCACAATGTCGCCGCATATTCGAATCTAGGCCTTATCAGTGTGACTAATATACTTTTAATAATTTCTTCATCCAAATATTGGATTGCTATTTCTTTGTATTGCTTTTTTGCCAATTTTTTGCCCATCACAATGGCTCCCAAATATAAAACACTCTTTTGTTAGAAGTGTTTGAAAGAAAAGATAGTCACCATGGAAGGTGCTTACTTAGCCTGGTTTTAACCTACGTCAAAAATTGGTTATGAGTTGACATAGGAACAGAGTTCCATCATAATTCAAGGAATTCCTGTAAAGATAGATGTAGATAAGTAATCTTATAATCCATCAAGTGCTAATGATGTATGGTCTACTTTGTACAATGTCCAGTGCCAAGAATGTATATATTTTCTTCATTAAAAAAATCATTGGGGCCAAAGTAACAATAATTGAGGTCTAAAGTTCTCATCAAACATAGACTAGGTCATTGTGGAGCTCTGTGTATTGATCAGGCATGTAAGTATAACAGAAAAGTAGGAAAAGCAAGCTAAGAAACATAAGCCAATGATATTGATAAGTGCAGGAACACTTTCCATTATTTTTCTACATGTTTACTACTATATTTCTATATTATGAGTTAATTGGGGGGAGGGGCAATGGTCAGCACTGGCCAGGGGTCAGTGGGTACAAATGGCCTGCATTGTCAGGGTGAGTTTTATGTACTTTTATCAAGAGACTATCACTGTTATTTTCAATGTTTCTGCATTATTTTGAGTTGATTAGGGAAAAAAAATTCAACACTGGGTAAAGGGTATAAGTGGCTTGCACTGTGAGGGCTAAAGCATTATTAGACTATAATTCTGAAAAATAGCTGTGTAAACTGAGGTGAATTGAAGTCACCAGAGACCTTCTCATAAGGTTTTTGTTGAACTTATTCTTTGAAAAGGAGACAATGCATACATTCATCATTGTTTAAACACAACATAAAGCTCATAATAAAGTTAATAACATTAATACACTATATCCTCAACAACTAATGCAATAAATAAAGTAATCAGAGATATACTTCTGAATAAATTACCATAGAATCATCAGAAATAATGGTTATCTAAATGCTTGGCTTAGTTCACCAGTGAACGCCAACAAAATGTCAACAAATTAAGTATGAAATGATCCTTCTGACAAACGCCACTCTCTGGTATGGAATTACACATGAACAAATGAATATCACATTCTCCCCACTAATTAAGTTTCATAGTGTGGGTTTGGTTTGTACTGTTGTCCATATCATGAATGACTTCTGCCTTTGGCCAGATGGGCAGCATTATGGTGTTCTGGCTCTTGTGAATTGATCTGGGGTGAGGCTGGTGTCGAAAGTGTGGTCGATGGCTGGTGTCTGAAGTGAGGTTGATGGCTGAGGCGAGGTCGGTGTCTGGGGTGAAGCCAACATCTGAGGAGTAGAATGCTGAGATGGAAAGTCATAGACATTTTCTCCATTTGAGGCTTCCATGCCAGTAGAGTTGCTTGGTACTAAGTCACTAGTAGATACAGTTGACTCTCAACTATCTGGATACTGTATTCTGGCAAAATTTTAAGTGGCAGATAGTATGTCGACTGATTCAACAAGTGGATCCAATTTGAACCAGAGCTGGGTCACCTTGTAACCTAGTTGGGAGTGAGTATCCATTCCTTGATCATCTTGGAAAACCAAACATCTTTTCATGAGGAGTACAATTGATGGTGGTACACAACAGGGATCTGATTGCATGTAGAGTTGGGCTGAGCACCTTCTGCCAGTGGCATTCGTCCAGGCCCTGAGAGTGCAAAGCAAGTTTTATAGTCCTCTGGATGGTACCATTTTCATGCTTGCACTGACTGTTGCCTTGAGGATGATATGACGTGGAATGTGTTATCATTATTCCTTGTTGCCAGAGAAAGTTATGGAGTTCATTTGACATGAATTCGGCTCCATGATCAGCATGGAGTGAATCCGGGCACCCAAATGTGAAGAATAGGTCTTGGAGGCATTTGACAATAGTAGTAGCAGACATATCTTTGCAAGGGTAGATGAATAGGAACCTAGAGCATTCATCCACCAGTACCAGTAAGTACTTCTTGTCTATAGAGGGCTTTAGCCCCATGAAGTCCATTGATAGACATTCCTTCGGTCGAGTAATGTGAACTAGGCGTCCTGGAGATGGTTTGTAGAACCGTGGCTTCATTTCCACACACAAGACACACAGCACACACTCTCTTTATATCTTCCATTGAGAAAGGAAGCTTTTTCTGCCTGACAAAGTGCATGAGATGAGTTATGCCAAGATAGCATAGGGCAGTGTGGGTATCTCTTAGTGACAGTTGTGAGGTGGAAGAGCACATTCTTGATAGGGCATCAGCAGACTGATTCTGAGTCCCTGGAATATACTTGATTTCAAAGCTGTAATTAGACAATTCTTATTGCCATTGTAGGAGCTTATAATTTTTCATGTGATTACTGAGTCGTGCATTGAACATACAGATGGCAGCTTGCTGGTCAGTAACAATTGTGAATGTTAGGCCTAAGATAAACTGCCACCACTTCTGCATTGACTCTGTGATTGCCATTGCCTCCCTTTCTACAGCAGAGTAAGATCTCTCAGCCTGGGATAGAATTCTTGAGAAGAAAGCTACAGGCCTCCCTATCTGTGATGGTACTGCAGCCACTGAAGTCCCAAAAGCTTCAGTTTCAATAAGAAAGGGAGTGTCATCATCAATGGGAGCTAGGCAAGCCTCACAAATTTCACTTTTCAGCTAATTGAATCACTCAACAGTGCTAGTTGTACTGTCCTTGACTTTGACTATAGGTTTGGTAACCTTGATTTGGTTTATTTGTAGGGGCAGCAGCACCATGTTAATCCTCAACTTATTCAGTGGCAGTTGAAGTAAATAAAGGAGTGACAGCATCATATAAACTGGCCTCTGTTTGCACAGATTCCACACTTCTTGTTATAGATACTGCCTCTTCTAGAGTTAGTTCAGTATATTCCATTAGTCTCTGATGAATAGTCTGAGATGTCATGCCACTGATGAAAGCATCGTGAACAACTTGATCATTTGCTGAGAGGCAGTCACAGTGGTAAATTTGCAGTCTCTTGCGAGCTGCTTTAGAGTCTGCACAAACTGATCAAGAATATCCGTACCTTGTTTCTTAGTAGCTAGTAGATGTCTTGCAAAGATTGTGTTGACTGGTTTCACATAAGTCTTTTCCAAAATTTCAATACCTTCATCATAACTAGCACAGTCAGCAATGAGCCGATAGATATCTGACAACACATAATTTATCATAACAGTTTGTCAGGTGGGTTATCAGGATTGGCAGAAGTGAGAGCCGTTATACAGGTAGAGTTCTGTGCCACTGTTTCCACTGATTATCTGTTGTCCCAGGTAGTCTCTCGAATCGAGGTGGCTTCAAGATGCAGTCAATGATGTCCAATCAGATCCAGAGATTAAGTTCGATAAATTGAGGTGAATTGAAGTCACCAGAGACCTTGTTGTTAGGTTTTATTTAACTTATTCTTTGATATTTTTCATGAAAGGGAGGCAATGCATACATTCAGCATTGTTTAAACACAACATAAAGCTTCTAATAAAGTTAATAACATTAATATACTACAGTATATCCTCAACAGCTAACACAATAAATAAAGTAATCAGAGAGGTACATACATACATATACCATAGGCTTTTTCCCCCTACATGGGGGGTAGCCAGAAGAAAAAGGCATAGAAACCACTCCCACCGATTCCATATCGTATATATTCCACTCCCCTCCACCCTCCTCCCTTCCTCTTATCTTGGGACCTCCTGGATGACGGGTCATCCCTGCATCCTGTCCACTGCTCTGGGTCAGAAGCAGTGTCGCAAGACACAGCACATCCACAGCAAGGCCATTTCATAAATTCGGCGACCCCCCCCTCTCCGTCCCCCCATGCAGAAAAGGAGAAGACGGGAGACATCCCTTCGGACTGCGTCAATTTTTTTTTTTTTTTTTTCTCGTACATACTTCCTCACCCCCCATCCCCCACCCACTCCCCCTCATGCATCACAGCATCATCTATACACAACCATACTCCATTCACCCCTATCTTCTATCCTCTCCTGTCCTTCCTCAACAGACATTCCTCTTTTGTAATGCCCCTTTCAACCCATCCATCCATGTCATCCTAGGACGCCCCCTCATATTCACTCCTTCCACCTCTGCCTTCCACACTTCTTTTACTAATCTTCACTCATTCTTTCCATGTATCCAAACTATCCTAATACTCTTTCATCAACCCAGTTCCCTTTCCACCCCTGTTCTCCTCCTCACCTCCTCATTTCTCACTTTATCTAGCCTAGTAACCCCTATCATACAGATTAACAAAATTGTCGGGGAGACTTACAACTTGCTAAGATCAATAAAAGTGGCGTTTACATACTTGGACGAAGACATGATGAAAAAAATATTGGTTACATTGATAAGGCCTAGATTAGAGTATGCAGCGACATTGTGGTCCCCCAGTACCAAAAAGAATATAAAGAAAATAGAAAGAATCCAAAGAGCAGCTACAAAAATGGCACCTGCACTTGCAAACCTATCATACGAAGAGAGATTGGCTAAACTGGAGTTACCGACACTGGAGCAAAGAAGAGAGAGAGGTGACCTATTGACCATCTACAGAATCATGAAAGGCACAGAGGTACTCGATAGTGAGAACTTACTTAACTGGGACAAAAGAAACACAAGAGGACATGGAAAGAAAATAAAAAAACATAGCTATAGAAGAGAACTGAAGAAAAACAGTTTTCCTCATAGAGTTTTGGACACTTGGAACAAACTGGACAATGGAATAGTATGCGCAAAAACCATTCATGAGTTTAAAAACAAACTAGACACTGCAAGATACAAAGGCGGGACATCACGAGCATAGCTCCCCTTCCCGCAAAATACAACTAGGTAAATATAACCTCCTCTTAGCATCCATTCCCAGATGTCTGTTTTTCATTACACTTTTCAGTCCACCAAGGCATTTACTCACTTCTCTCAATCTACATTCTACCTCCACCCCCACTCCTCCCTTTCCTGCCACATTCTAAAACTATCCACTTCCTTCAGAGAGGTACTTCTAGATAAACTACTATAGAATTATCAGAAATAATGGTTACCTAAATGCCTGCCTTAGTTCACCAGTGAATGGTGACAAAATGTCAACAAATTAAGTATGAAATGATCCTCTTGAAAAACACCACTCTCTGGTATGGAATTACACACAAACAAATTAATATCACATTGGAACATACCACATATACCAAGTACTTTGGGTTCTTGTTATTTATTTAATTTTTCCTCTTCTTACAGGGAGTGTTTGAAGGAGTATCAGGTGTAATAACTAAACCTGTGCAAGGAGCTCGTGATGAAGGTGTAGAAGGTTTCTTCAAAGGTGTGGGTAAAGGTGTAGTTGGATTGGTGACACGACCTGCTTCAGGAGTCATTGACTTCGCCAGTGGCTCCTTTGATGCTGTTGCCAAGTGAGTGCTGAGAAACCATTTTAGGATAAATAGTATATGATGGATGAAGGTTGGGTGCATGCATGATCTACTTTGTAAGAGAGAAAAGGCCTCTTGGTATATGTATATGTTGATTAATATAAAGCTGTAGTCAAATTATAACAATCTCATGATTTGGCAGAAAAGAATGCAAGTTATAGATTTTTTCATGCTACTGTTTGATAACATGATATAATTTTCTTTGTGTGTGGTAGTAAGAAAGATGAGGTATGTATTTTTCCAATATGAACTACCATATATACTTGTGTGTAGTGCAAGTTTTTTCATGGTAAATTTTTTACTCGTGCATTTTTTGGTGACAGTAACTTATTTGGTAGACCTATAGTCTCACAGTACCTTTGCCTAACTGTGATAGCACCAATAATCTCCTTTTACCTGCCTCCTCTAGACTACATTCTTCCTTTCTATTACCACATGAATCAAGACTTCATAATCTATGTATACCACTTATAATCTACAAAAACTTTATAGAAATGAAGACTTTCTCTCTCTCTCTTGCCCCCCCCCTTTCCCTCTCTCTCTCCTTTTTTTTTCCTCCCAATCTGTATGCACCTTTTTTTCCATATGTTTACATTGCTGAGGTATTTTTCTTTCAAGTACTGTATTTGGTGACTTATAAGATGCACCTCAGTTTGGGCAGGCATTATTTTGGTACATACATACCTGGTTCGAATCCTGCCCAGGACCAAAATTATTTCGGTATCGCTGTGCTTTGGGTCGTTACTCTGACTCTTGTGGGCAGTGAGTTGGGGGTGTGTATGTGTGTAAGGTCATAGCATTACCCATAGATCGGTCATACGAGCTCTGAGCTCTCTTCCGGGAGGGAAATAGCTGTCGATCATGAGTCCAACACGTGATCCTAAAAGACCAAGGTGAATACATGGTTGTGTCCACACTTAAGAAAAACAGGGATTGGCGAGGTACATGAGAGAAAAAGAAGAAAAAGAGACAGCAGTAGAAATTCTAAATGAAATTCAGGGGGGGGAAAGAGATTCAAGCATAGACTTAGAAGAGACACACAGAATCGGTCGCTACTCTAAAGATAGAAATCGACCTCTAAAGATAAAATTAAGGTCACAGATGGTAGTAGAAGACATCTTTGAAAAAGTAGGCAATTTGGCAAAGAGTGAAAAGTACAATAAGATATGGATAAAAAGAGAAATGATTACTGAGGAATTAGAAAAAGAAAAGTCACTAAGAAAAGAAGCAAAGGAAAAAAACTTGTTGAGAACGGAGACAGAATGCAAAGAATTCCATTGGAGAGTAATTGACATGAGATTGAAACAGTGGCACATCAAAATGAAAAAACCAAGGACAGAAAAGATAATGGAGAAGAAAGAAAATTAAAAGTGGCCTACACTAACATTGACGGATTAATTTCAGGTCTGAATGAACTCAATGATTATCTGTTAGAAGAAAAACCAGACATAATGGGAATTGTAGAGACTAAACTAAGAGGAGAAATACCATCTATTGATATTGGACAAGGGCTATACAATTACTGGATAAGAAACAGGGACAAAAAGCAGGGAGGGGGAATCATGTTCTTGGCCAAGAAAGACCTAAACATGACAAAAATTGCAGAGGGCAAAGGTAATGTTGAACTGATCATGATAAAAGTCGAAGGCAAGAAAATGAAAAGAAGAAAGTTTGTGGTGACCTATGTGCCCCCAAGAACGAATGCTTGGAAAGAAAACGAACACACAAAAATGCTAGAAGATACAAGAAAATCACTAAATGAGATACTAATGGGTAAGGGTAACCTAGTAATTATGGGAGACTTCAATTGCAAAGAAATTTGTTGGGACAACATGACAGTACGAGGAGATGACGTGTGGGGCAATGTACTGCTAGACATGACCATGGAGTACACAATGACCCAGTGGGTCAGTGAAAACACAAGGTACAGAAACAATGAAGAGCCATCAAAACTAGATTTAATATTTACAACGGAACCTGAAATAGTGGACAAAGTCCACTACAAGACACCAATTGGAAAGAGTGACCATGTACTCATCGAAACTGTACTAAAGGAAGAAATAGAGATGAAGAGGAGCGAAAAGTATAGGAAAGGAAGATTGATGTACAACAAAATAGACTTTGCAAAACTAAAGACATTCTTCCAGAATGCAAACTGGGAAAAATTCTATATGGAAGAGACAACAGTGGAAGAGAAATGGAACATACTGTTGGATAATTACAATGAAGGGGTAAACAGGCATGTACCAAGACAAAAGCGAGAGAGAGAGTACATTAAATGTTGGTTCAACAAAAGATGCAGTGAGGCAAAAGACAGAAGGGACAAAGCTTGGAAAAGGTGGAGAAAAGACAAAAAACAAAGCAAATGGCAAATTTATATAAACTATAGAAATGAGTATGTTAATGTGAGAAGAGAGGAGAAAAGGAACCATGAGAAGGATATTATAGATAAATGCAAAGATCAGCCCAAGCTATTCTACCGGTATGTAAATGGTGAAATAGTGAAACTACGCCAAGGAAATATAGAATACACAGAAGAATTAGAGATGGCCGAAATCATGAACAACCACCAGAGAGAAAATACAAAATTGGGACGTAGATAATAACAAACATTCTCCCCACATGAGTGAATTTACAACATCACAAAAAGAAATATCAGAACATCTATCAAAACTGGACGTCAGAAAATCACATGGCCCGGATGGAATTGCAAATTGGATTCTAAAAGAATGCAAAGAAGAGCTAACGGACAAAATACACATCATAATAAATAGCTCACTCAAGGAAGGAAAGATACCTAATGACTGGAAAAATGCTAATATTGTACCAATATATAAAGGAGGAAACAAGGAAGAACCCACCAACTATAGACCAGTATCACTAACAAGCACTATAGCCAAAATTTGTGAGAAAATCATCAAGAATAGATGGGTAAAACACCTGGAAGATAACAACACATTAAACCCAAGACAATTCGGGTTCAGACAAGGTAGATCATGCACCACAAACTTGATATGCTTCTACTCAAGACTAATAGACATAGTGCAAGAAAGAAACGGATGGGCTGATTGTGCATTCCTAGACTTGCAAAAAGCATTTGACAAAGTACCACACAGAAAACTACTAAAAAAACTGGAACACATACAAGGAATACTATTGTATGCATGTATTGGTTAGAAATTAAACTACATGTAGAATTAGATTAATGCGTAGTTTCTGTGGACGTGTGTGCGTGCGTGCATGCTTTAGCGTGAGTTCCAGAGTTCTAGAAGTCGTTGTACCTGTTAATTAATTGTCATATAAATTGTAATGCGAAAGTTGAGTGAATGGGATATAGATCTTTATTACTATCAAATTTGAAGTTGTCATGTAACTGAAAGGTGTAAATGTAAAATTCTGTATGCAAATGAATAATTAAAATAATTAGATAAATAAAAGTTAGCAACTGTTCTGTGGATCGAATGAGTGCTTGTCACGGAGCACGCCAGATTTTGTGTGAGCTCGTCCTGTACGCATCAGTGCATTTTTTTTTCCGTGACTGTGGTGAAGAGTGGAAAGACGAAGTGTACCTTACTCGTACAATATATTAACTTTTGACGTGCAGCGTTTTACTTCACCTTATTGTTAACCGAAAACAATAAATGGTGGCAGCGGTGGGATCATTTATTGTTTTCGGTTAACAATAAGGTGAAGTAAAACGCTGCACGTCAAAAGTTAATATATTGTACGAGTAAGGTACACTTCGTCTTTCCACTCTTCACCACAGTCACGGAAAAAAAAATGCACTGATGCGTACAGGACGAGCTCACACAAAATCTGGCGTGCTCCGTGACAAGCACCCATTCGATCCACAGAACAGTTGCTAACTTTTATTTATCTAATTATTTTAATTATTCATTTGCATACAGAATTTTACATTTACACCTTTCAGTTACATGACAACTTCAAATTTGATAGTAATAAAGATCTATATCCCATTCACTCAACTTTCGCATTACAATTTATATGACAATTAATTAACAGGTACAACGACTTCTAGAACTCTGGAACTCACGCTAAAGCACGCACGCACGCACACACGTACACTGCACACACGTACACTGGAAAAACGCTAACATTGTACCAATACACAAAGGAGGAAACAAAGAAGAACCCACCAACTATAGGCCAGTATCACTAACAAGCACCATTGCCAAAATTTGTGAGAAAATAATCAAGAATAGATGGGTAAAACATCTGGAAGACAATGACATATTAAACCCAAGACAATTCGGATTCAGACAAGGAAGATCATGCTCCACAAACTTAATATGCTTTTACTCAAGACTAATAGACATAGTGCAAGAAAGAAATGGATGGGCTGATTGTGCATTCCTAGACTTGCAAAAAGCCTTTGACAAAGTACCACACAGAAAACTACTAAAAAAAACTGGAACACATAGGAGGAATACAGGGAAACCTACTAAAATGGATAGAGGACTTTCTGACTGGTAGAAAGATGAGAGTAGTGCTCAGAGAAAAATATTCAGACTGGAAAGAGGTGATCAGTGGAGTACCGCAAGGATCTGTGCTGGCACCAATAATGTTTGCTATCTATATGAATGACATGGATGAGGACGTGAACTGCTACATGAGCTTCTTTGCCGATGACGCCAAACTGCTAAGGAAAATAGAAACTGATGAGGACTGTGAAGCACTGCAAGAAGACCTAAATAGGGTATGGAACTGGAGTCAGAAATGGGAAGTGGACTTTAATACTAAGAAGTGTAGCATAATGGAGTTTGGAAAAAGCAAAAACAGAATATCAGGAAAATATACAATTGGAACCAAAGAAGTAAAGAAAGTAGGATCCGAAAAAGATTTGGGAGTAATTATCACGAACGACTTGTCCTATGATATACAGATTAACAAAATTGTCGGGGAGACTTACAACTTGCTAAGATCAATGAAAGTGGCGTTTACATACTTGGACGAAGACATGATGAAAAAAATATTGGTTACATTGATAAGGCCTAGATTAGAGTATGCAGCGACATTGTGGTCCCCCAGTACCAAAAAGAATATAAAGAAAATAGAAAGAATCCAAAGAGCAGCTACAAAAATGGCACCTGCACTTGCAAACCTATCATACGAAGAGAGATTGGCTAAACTGGAGTTACCGACACTGGAGCAAAGAAGAGAGAGAGGTGACCTATTGACCATCTACAGAATCATGAAAGGCACAGAGGTACTCGATAGTGAGAACTTACTTAACTGGGACAAAAGAAACACAAGAGGACATGGAAAGAAAATAAAAAAACATAGCTATAGAAGAGAACTGAAGAAAAACAGTTTTCCTCATAGAGTTTTGGACACTTGGAACAAACTGGACAATGAAATAGTATGCGCAAAAACCATTCATGAGTTTAAAAACAAACTAGACACTGCAAGATACAAAGGCGGGACAACACGAGCATAGCTCCCCTTCCCGCAAAATACAACTAGGTAAATACAACTAGGTAAATACAGAAACTACGCATTAATCTAATTCTACATGTAGTTTAATTTCTAACCAATACATGCATACAATAATACAAGGGAACCTACTAAAATGGATGGTGGACTTCCTGACTGGAAGAAAGATGAGAGTAGTACTCAGAGAAAAATATTCAGATTGGAAAGAGGTGATCAGTGGAGTACCGCAAGGATCTGTACTGGCTCCAATAATGTTTGCTATCTATATGAATGATATGGACGAGGGCGTGAACTGTTACATGAGCTTCTTTGCTGATGATGCCAAACTGTTAAGGAAGGTAGAAACTGATAAGGACTGTGAAGAACTGCAAGAAGATCTGAATAGGGTATGGAACTGGAGTCAGAAATGGGAAGTGGATTTTAATACTAAGAAGTGTAGCATAATGGAGTTTGGAAAAAGCAAAAACAGAATATCAAGAAATTATACAATTGGAACCAAGGAAGTAAAGAAAGTAGGATCCGAAAAAGACTTGGGAGTTATTATCACAAACGACTTGTCCTATGATACACAGATTAACAAAATTGTCGGGGAGGCTTACAACTTGCTAAGATCAATAAAAGTGGCTTTTGCTTACCTGGATGAAGACATGATAAAAAAAAATTTTGGTTACATTGATAAGGCCTAGACTAGAGTATGCGGCGACATTGTGGTCCCCCAGTACCAAAAAGAACATAAAGAAAATAGAAAGAATCCAAAGAGCAGCTACAAAAATGGCACCTGCACTTGCAAACCTATCATACGAGGAGAGATTGGCTAAAATGGAGCAACCGACACTGGAGGAAAGAAGAGAGAGAGGAGACCTACTGACCATCTACAGAATCATGAAAGGCACAGAGATACTTGATAGAGAAGAATTACTAAACTGGGACAAGAGAAACACAAGAGGACATGGAAGGAAATTAAGAAAACATAGCTATAGAAGAGAACTGAAGAAAAACAGTTTTCCACATAGAGTTTTAGACACTTGGAACAACCTGGATAATGAAATAGTAAGCGCAAAAACCATTCACGAGTTTAAAAGTAAACTAGACACTGAGAGATACAATGGCGGGAGAACACGAGCATAGCTCCCCTTCCCGCAAAATACAACTAGGTACAACTAGGTAAATACACACACACACAAGAGGACACGGAAAGAAAATAAAAAAAGACAGCTATAGAAGAGATCTGAAAAAGAATAGTTTTCCTCACAGAGTAATAGACAGTTGGAACAAGTTAGATGAGAAAGTGGTGTGTGCAAAAACAATACATGAATTTAAAAATAGTTTAGATAAAATGAGATATGAAGACGGGACACCACGAGCATAGCTCCCCTTCCCGTAAAATACAACTAGGTAAATACGTAATTTCTTCCTGGCTAGTGTTATTGTATATGAATTACTAGTAAGTACGACTTGTTATACATTATTACCTTGGGCAAAAAGTTATTTTTGTGGTGTAGAAGCAATCACCACTTTGAAGTTTGACCAGAGGGTCACTGCTGCCATACACTTATCAACAGCCCCTACCCTAATGCTGAACTTTGGCCTTATTGGATGCAAATTGATTTTCTGTGATTTTTTTTTCTAATAGAAAGTGCATTTTATAAGCTGTCAGATATGGTACTTTTTTTATACTGCATTTCTGCACAGGATATACAAGTAGTAAAATTTATGAATGTTATTGTGAATAATTTTTGGAAAACTGAGGAAAATAGAATACTGGTAAAACATTATAGAAATGGCATATATGTACTACTGATCCTGACAAAAGGAGTTGGCATTAGAAAGGCAATAACTCAGTGATGGAAACACTTGTGAACAAAGATGCATGCTAATTTCTCACCATTTTGAGGTACCTTTTTACAAAAAAGAATGAATACCATTTATTTCAGTATGTCCAGAATGAAGCCCAGCACTGCAATATTTGACTACAGTAGGCCTACTAGCATTTTTCAAAAGCTGGGGTTGCAATTTACATGAGGTTTATGAATTTTTTTTTTTTATTAAGAATATGGGGGTTGCACTATACATGAAGTTGGTTTATACACGAGTATATATGGTATCTTGTTGTGTGCACCCATGTGAGTCACCATCTGATCATTTAAGCAAATATACACAATTTGTAAGTTTGTATTACATATTACCTCCACCAAAGCAATTACTGGTTTGACAGTTGGCAAGTTACCATATTTTTAGAGAATTTATAAGTTGATGTTTGGGTGGAACTTCTTTATTATATGGATTTTAATATAATTTGAAAACCTTGTGTGTGCACATTTTTCTTTATGTGCACTAGTTGTAAAATGTGTGTGCACACATGCACACAGCTTAGAGGAAATGTTGACCAAGTTCCACATTTCTAAGAGATTTTGAAGCTCCTGGTTTGGGTGGAAGGGGGTGGAAGTCTAGTGGGAGGCAGGTTAGGCGGGTCCGGACCTAACCGCTGCGAGTTCCTTGGTCTGGCTGGTCATGAAGGGGGGGTGGAGGCGGGTTAGGTGGGTCGGGGCCTAATCGCTGCGAATTCCCTGGTCTGGCTGGTCGTGAAGGGGGGTTGGAGGCGGGTGGAGGCAGGTTCTGAATTATGAAAAGGGAGAATTAGTGGGAGTTTAATGGTTATACTTGCTGTTGTTGGTGACGGTAGTTGGGGACGGCGGAAGAGATTGTTCATCGGCCTAAGTCCAATCCATCCTGACTGGAGTCGTTTGGGGTACGGGTCGGCCTTCAAGTCGGTGCGCTGGTTCTCTACAGCTGATTGGAGTCGTCTGGTTCCTGTTGGAGAAGTATACTCACGGTGACTGGTGGAGTAAGTTGGGAATGGCGAATGTGGAGTTGTCTCTTAGACGGGTCTCATTGGCCTGGGTCCAGTGCGTCCTGACTGAAGTCGTTGGGATACCGGGTCAGCCTTCAAGTCGGTGCGCTGGATATCTACGGATGATTGGAGTCGTCTGGTCTCTGTTTGAAGGAATAAAGAGGTCAGAAGTATAGCTTACCGAGTGGGTTTTGCTGTGTGTGTGCTGATTTGCATTTGCGAGTCAGATGTCTCAGGGGAGGACGGTAGGAGCGAGGTGTAGTGTTGCTCTCTTGTTGGGAGGTACTCGGAGTTGATTGGAGTCTTGTGGTTTAACTGAAGTTCGATCTCCTGGGTGGGAGTCTTGTGGTAGCTGAATGGAGTCTTGTGGTTTGATCTCCTGGGAGGTGTGCGTAGCTGATTGTAGTCTTGTGGTTTGATCTCCTGGCTCTGGGCTTTTTTGATACTGGATTGGAGCCTTGATACAGTGATACGTAGAGTTGACAGGTGTTTTCCCCTATTCTGACAACGGTCTCTCTGTAGACATCAGTCGTCCGATTGGTAGCGTACTGCCACCAGGTGGTTTAAAATCGAATGCCTTACGATTTCACCAAAAATTCTAAGATGGGTGCAACTGCTGGTTACAGCTATCTTAGAAGTCAGAACTCGAAGGGAGCGGTTGGTGGATTGGTAGTGTGTAGACGTGTCGCTTGTTTGAAAGCTTGCTGGCGAAGCAATGGGCTAGCTTGAAGTTTTGATGCAGAGGTGAAGGGAATCCTGTGGCTTGATTCCTCGATTCTGGAGGGTTGATGAGAAGTCGAAGGCAGGCGTGTCTTCTTCGCGGACAGTGGTCTTGTCCTTCTGAATGGTAGGCGTATATGTTGCTTGGAGCTGAATGGAATCTAGGGGCTTGATTCCTCGATTTTGGGAGCTTGATTGAAGGTATGAGAAGTCGAAGACAGACGGTGTCTCCTTCGTAGACAGTGGTCTTGTCTTTCTGAATAGTAGGCGTATATGTTGCTTTGGGGCGGATGGAATCTAGTGGCTTGATTCCTCGATTCTGGGAGCTTGATTGAAGATATGAGAAGTCGAAGACAAACTGTGTCTCCTTCGCAGACAGTGGTCTTGTCTTTCTGAATGATAGGCGTATATGTTGCTTTGGGGCGGATGGAATCTAGTGGCTTGATGCCTCGATTCTGGGAGCTTGATTGAAGATATGAGAAGTCAAAGACAGACGGTGTCTCCTTCGCAGACAGTGGTGTTGTCTTTCTGAATGATAGGCGTATATGTTGCTTTGGGGCGGATGGAATCTAGTGGCTTGATTCCTCGATTCTGGGAGCTTGATTGAAGATATGCGAAGTCGAAGACAGATGGTGTCTCCTTCGCAGACAGTGGTCTTGTCTTTTCTGAATGGTAGGCGTGGCTTGAGTGGCTGAAGATTCTATTCAGCCTCTGTGGTAGGCGCGAGTGTAACCAGTGTTTCTGGTATAAGGTAGGCGTGTCTCTTCGGAGTTTGGGATGAGAGCACTGCTCGCCACCAGTGTAACCGGTTGTGTGTAACCTTGGTTGCATGGCTGAGGACTGCGCTTCTATTCAGGGCATGGGAGCACCACTCCTGCCAGTGTAACTTTCTTTGTGGTTGTGTGGCTGAGGACGGCGCTTCTATTCAGGACGTGGGAGCACCGCTGCCACCGGTGTAACCTTTTTTTTTTTTGGGGGGGGGGTTGTGATTATATAAGGTGGACTTAATGCGGTCGAGATAAACTCCAATCCGGAGTTTCTTCTATTTATTAAAAAGTTATCTAGGTTAAATATAACTGGTTATATATGGACCCTTTGGGCAAAATACAGTAAGTGCCGGTCCTTGACCTCGGACACACCTGCGTCTGGCAGGCATTTGACCTGGCCATCTCTGGCGGTTGGTCTCGGTGACATAGGTGTTTGCTAACAAAGGGGGTTATTGGGTTGCAGCATGTGACATGTGTTTCTAGGTATTGGTGTTAGTTCTATACATGGGGGTTAGTCGCATGTGGGTGGGTGTGGTTAGACATGGTATTATATGGTAGCTTATGGGTAATATAATTGGGGCAGGTATAATATAATTGGGGCAGGTATAATAAAAGGGGTTCAATGGGTTTCTCTGGTGATATTAGGCATCTTCGTGTAGCGATATCCTGTTGTCTTACTCACTGCTTAGTTAGGTGCTGTGGTAAGATGGTTTGTTCTGGGAAAGCGAAGTCAGCAAGAGGGGAGTCCCGCTAAGGGCGAGTGCTCTGTCGCATGCGTGTGGATCACGTGTGTGGTAGGTGATGGTTAGTAATGGTTACGCTGAGCATAACTTGCATGGGGCTCTGATAGAGCTTGGCCTTTACTGTAACTGACGCCTTAACCTTCACTGCTTTTAGTAGAATCCTAAAAGCGTTGTACGCTGTTGGAAGATTTGGGGACGGTTCAAGATGGAAAGGTCTCTCTGTTTCCATAACAATGGTAGGGCAGGCGCGTATAAGAATGGGCAGAGTGTACGACTCTTGAGGGGGGTATTGGTCAGGGTAGGGAAACCATTCTGGACCTTAAGCCAGAGATTACGTTTGCCAATAAGGCCTGCAACGTTAGTGCACTTGGAGGCGAGATATGGATTGTCTTTGGTACTAACGTACATGAGGTGGATATCATAGTCTTGTACTAACTGTTTGACGTCTTTGGTTCAGTTGAGGACGTAGGTTGAGTTGCTGGTCTGTGTACCCAGGAAAGAGCGGACTTGGCGTCAGACCACACAAAGGTGGTGTGGTACTGGGAAAAACGTAAGTTCATCAGGTACTTAGCAAGGCGAGCTTGGACATATTTTTATGGGTGACTACTCCTTCCAGTGAGGAAGGAGACTTGACCTTCTCGTGAGACGGTGTAGGTTACCACTCCAAACCCTTGTTTGCTTGCATCGCAAAAGATGTGGAGGGCATGGTGGCTGCCAGGATGTGCGCTGCGTGGAAACTGAAGAGTATCTACATTTCGGTAGGTGTCGAGGACGGTCGTAAGGGCCTTGATACAGTCTCCACTGAGGGGGGTATCTCATCGCCTTCTTTCCACAAGTTCTGTATGAAAAGTTTGCCTGTGAGGGTGATGGGGGCCAGAAATCCTGCTGGGTCATACAAGGAGGAGAACAAGCTGAGGATCTTCCTTTTGGTCCGGAATAGTTGCGGTTGGTCAAAGGCTTCCTTAAACTGGTTGGGCATAGCTACTCCGAGAGTGTCTTGTTCCGTATTCCAACCAACGAAGGCCAAGGTAGTCATCTGAGGTCTCTCTGTTGTAATCTCGTGGACGTGATCGCGGACTTGAGTATCGTGGCCAGGGGGTGTTCGCACTTCTCTAGATGATGTTCAATGGTCTGGTTGAGGAGGTAGGGACTGCAATTAGCGCCAAACAACAATATCTTGAAAGGATAGGCTTGTACTTCCTGCATGTCTGGACCTGAGAAGAAGAGAAAGCGGCAAAAGTCTCTGTCTGCCTCATCTACTCCTATTCTGAGGAAGGCCATCTGATGTCAGCTAGGACGCCATAAGTGCCTTCTCTGAAGCGGAGTATCATTGATTAGATTTTTTGTGCCAAATTGGGCTCAATGTACAAGGCGTCGTTGAGGGACAGTGCGTTCTTGTGTGCTCTGGACGAAGCGTTAAAAACTATCCGGACGGGGGTTGTGGGTGAGTTCTTGTAGACTGGGTGGTGAGGCAGGTAATGTACCTTCCCATCCACATCTGGACCGGGGGTTTCAGTTTCGATGAACCCGAGTCGGAAGTATTCGTCCAAAATTTTCCGATAGTCTTCATACAGAGAGGGAAGTGGGTTCCTCCCAAGCGAGTACAGTTGAGTCACAGTGTGCCCATATTTTATTGCTGGGGGATCATCAGTCTTGAAGGGTAGGCGGATCGTGTAAGCTCCATTTTCCCTCCGCACTGTCGACTTGAAAAACTCAATAGCCTTCTCTTCTAGATGGTTGTGTTTTTCTAACGATTGCTGACTGAGTCCAGTGACCAGAGTTCATGTACCGGAGGATCAATGAGAACAGGTTCTTCAATACGGATGCTGTTAAGTGCAAGAGTTTTAATAAGGGGGTTGAGGGTGGGGTCCTGACTCCAGGTAGGCAGTTTACCCCATACTACATAACCAGCCGGGGTGACAAAAAACTCGACACCCAGGAAGAGCATAACGCGTTTAAAGACTAATGGCAGGTGATCGCTGCTTAATATAATATTGATATCAGAAGTTTGGTCTGAAGGTCCTTCATTGGCGATAGGGATACTTTGGGACTTGAAGACCTGGACTTTACGTTGGTAACCAATCATAGAGATGACCTTACCCATTGAGGGATGCACTACTGCTTTATGAGATGTTTTTCAGCACCCAAGTGCAAGTTGAATTCGATGATGTCGAATTCTTGAGGTAGTTCAGTTTTGTTAAAGGAATCGATGCGGAAAAGCACAGTCCCCTTTGGCTTGAGGTCAACTTGGTTTACAACGGAGGGATGAACGTGCGTTGAGCTCCACAGTCGATGAAGACTTGGAAGATATAGTTCTTGCTGCCTTTAGTGAGGCAGCCGGTAAATATGGGCAGAGCCACAGTGTTCTGTACTGCTCGTTGGATGAGGGCTGGGTCGGCGATCATAGTTGTGTCGTCAATAATTGTTGAAGGTTGGGGCTCGTCTTCCGAGGGGACCGAGACAGTGGTTCCAGTATCAAGTAGTACTGTATGGGAATCTTGAGCGGCAGTGATAATTTGTGTAGTCTCGATGATGACTGGTACTGGTTTCGATTCCTGAGATTAGGTGGTATCAGGTGCAGTTGAAGCTTGGGCTGGCGTGGTGATGGGGACTGTGGTCGTTGGGGGGTGTGCTCTAGCACTGTATCTGTGGTAGCTGGAGAGGGCTTCAAGACGGGTGGAGTTTGAAGGATGGGAATCAGGTGTATTGAAGAAGTGGTGCTGTTGGATTCTGGGGCGTGAGCTACTTTGGGCGTGGCACTGGTGTTGTCGTCGTGGGAGCTGGTGGATGTTGATGGAGTAGAATTTGAGGTACTGTCATGCATTGTTTTGGTGCCAGGTGGTGCTGGTTGCGACGGGGGGTAATATGGGAACTGGTACGGAATGGGGCTAGGCCCCAGAATACTGCGACGGCCGATATGAGCCGCTGCCAAACAAACAACTGGATTTAAGTGGTGCCTCGTTGTGGGCTGCAGGTGCTGGGGTTGGTATTGCTGGTGTTGATGGAGGTGATACAGATGCGGTCCTTCTTGTGACGGGTCTGTGTGCCTGACCTAAGGTCAATGGAGGTGTCGAAACACGTGTTGATGTCTTTCGAGGTGGTCGAGGTGTTGGCAGAGTAGGAACCGGTGTAGGGACTGCTGCTGGCACTGGGTGATCCGTCACGGGGATATGCTGGCGACTGTTCGTGATAGTTTCTGCGTAGACTTTGAGCGCCGCGAGAAGCTCAGGCGCACTTAGATCAGAGCTACCCTTGTATAAGTATATGGATGAGAGAACCTGGTGTGGCAGTTTCGGTACCAGAACCCCATCCACAAAGTCATCGGAGAGGGCTTGTCCTACCAAGTTCTTGTAATGTTCACTCAAATTGCCCTAGTCGGTGAGGAATTTCGACAAGTCCTCATAATCGTTGGTAGGCGGGGAAATGACAACGAGGCGCTCCTCCAGTCCCCTGCGTAGCCAGAGGCTTGTCATAGGCGTCATGAAGTCTGCGGAGAACATTGTCATACGCGGCATCGTTATACACAGGGTGGCCGATCAATTTCTTTGAACGCCGCAAGAAGCTCAGGTGCACTTAGATCAGAGGTACCCTTGTATTTATTTTACCTAGTTGTATTTACCTAGTTGTATTTTGCGGGAAGGGGAGCTATGCTCGTGTTGTCCCGCCTTTGTATCTTGCAGTGTCTAGTTTGTTTTTAAACTCATGAATGGTTTTTGCGCATACTATTTCATTGTCCAGTTTGTTCCAAGTGTCCAAAACTCTATGAGGAAAACTGTTTTTCTTCAGTTCTCTTCTATAGCTATGTTTTTTTATTTTCTTTCCATGTCCTCTTGTGTTTCTTTTGTCCCAGTTAAGTAAGTTCTCACTATCGAGTACCTCTGTGCCTTTCATGATTCTGTAGATGGTCAATAGGTCACCTCTCTCTCTTCTTTGCTCCAGTGTCGGTAACTCCAGTTTAGCCAATCTCTCTTCGTATGATAGGTTTGCAAGTGCAGGTGCCATTTTTGTAGCTGCTCTTTGGATTCTTTCTATTTTCTTTATATTCTTTTTGGTACTGGGGGACCACAATGTCGCTGCATACTCTAATCTAGGCCTTATCAATGTAACCAATATTTTTTTCATCATGTCTTCGTCCAAGTATGTAAACGCCACTTTTATTGATCTTAGCAAGTTGTAAGTCTCCCCGACAATTTTGTTAATCTGTATATCATAGGACAAGTCGTTCGTGATAATTACTCCCAAATCTTTTTCGGATCCTACTTTCTTTACTTCTTTGGTTCCAATTGTATATTTTCCTGATATTCTGTTTTTGCTTTTTCCAAACTCCATTATGCTACACTTCTTAGTATTAAAGTCCACTTCCCATTTCTGACTCCAGTTCCATACCCTATTTAGGTCTTCTTGCAGTGCTTCACAGTCCTCATCAGTTTCTATTTTCCTTAGTAGTTTGGCGTCATCGGCAAAGAAGCTCATGTAGCAGTTCACGTCCTCATCCATGTCATTCATATAGATAGCAAACATTATTGGTGCCAGCACAGATCCTTGCGGTACTCCACTGATCACCTCTTTCCAGTCTGAATATTTTTCTCTGAGCACTACTCTCATCTTTCTACCAGTCAGAAAGTCCTCTATCCATTTTAGTAGGTTTCCCTGTATTCCTCCTATGTGTTCCAGTTTTTTTAGTAGTTTTCTGTGTGGTACTTTGTCAAAGGCTTTTTGCAAGTCTAGGAATGCACAATCAGCCCATCCATTTCTTTCTTGCACTATGTCTATTAGTCTTGAGTAAAAGCATATTAAGTTTGTGGAGCATGATCTTCCTTGTCTGAATCCGAATTGTCTTGGGTTTAATATGTCATTGTCTTCCAGATGTTTTACCCATCTATTCTTGATTATTTTCTCACAAATTTTGGCAATGGTGCTTGTTAGTGATACTGGCCTATAGTTGGTGGGTTCTTCTTTGTTTCCTCCTTTGTGTATTGGTACAATGTTAGCGTTTTTCCAGTCCTCGGGTATCTTTCCTTCTTTGAGTGAGCTGTTTATTAAGATGTGTATTTTGTCTGTTAGTTCTTCTTTGCACTCCTTTAGAATCCAATTTGCAATACCGTCCGGGCCATGTGATTTTCTGACATCCAGTCTTGATAAATGTTCTGATATTTCCTTTAGTGATGCTGTAAACTCATTCATGAGGGGAGATTTCTTGTTTTTGTCTATGTCACAATTCGGTATTTTCTCTCTGGTGAAAACAGATTTAAAGTGATTGTTCATGACTTCGGCCATCTCTAAATCTTCTGTGTATTCTATGTTTCCTTGGCATAGTTTCACCAATTCCTGTTTGTTTTTAAGTTTACCATTCACATACCGATAGAATAGTTTGGGTTGCTCTTTGCATTTGTCTATAATATCCTTCTCATGGTTCCTTTTCTCCTCTCTTCTCACATTAACATACTCATTTCTATAGTTAACATAAATTTGCCATTTGCTTTGTTTTTTGTCTTTTCTCCACTTTTTCCAAGCTTTGTCCCTTCTGTCTTTTGCCTCACTGCATCTTTTGTTGAACCAACATTTAATGTACTCTCTCTCTCGCTTTTGTCTTGGTACATGCCTGTTTACCCCTTCATTGTAGTTTTCCATCAATATATTCCATTTCTCTTCCACTGCTGTTTCTTCCCTGTAAAATATTTCCCAGTTTGCATTCCGGAAGAATGTCTTTAGTTTTGTAAAGTCTGTTTTGTTGTACCTCAGTCTTCCTTTCCTATGCTTTTCGTTCCTCTCTATGTCTATTTCTTCCTTTAGTATAGTTTCGATGAGTACATGGTCACTCTTTCCAATTGGTGTCTCATACTGGACTTTATGCACTATTTCAGGCTCTGTTGTAAATATTAGATCTAGTTTCGATGGCTCTTCATTATTTCTGTACCTTGTGTTTTCATGGACCCATTGGGTCATTGTGTACTCCATGGTCATATCTAGCAGTACATTGCCCCACGAGTCATCTCCTCCTTGCACTGTCATGCTGTCCCAACAAATTTCTTTGCAATTGAAGTCCCCCATAACTACCAGATTACCCTTACCCATTAGTATCTCATTGAGTGATTTTCTTGTGTCATCTAGCATTTTTTTATGTTCAATTTCTTTCCAAGCGCTTGTTTTTGGAGGCACATAAGTCACCACAAACTTTCTACTTTTCATATTCTTGCCTTCGACTTTTATCATGATCAATTCAGCATTACCTTTGCCCTCTGCAATTTTTGTCACCTTTAGGTCTTTCTTGGCCAAGAACATGATTCCCCCTCCCTGTTTCTTGTCCCTGTTTTTTATCCAGTAGTTGTATAAACCTTGTCCGATAACAGTGGATGGTATTTCACCTCTTAGTTTAGTCTCTACAATTCCCATTATGTCTGGTTTTGCTTCTAACAGATAATCATTGAGTTCGTTCAGTCCCGAAATTAGTCCGTCAATGTTGGTATAGGCCACTTTTAATTTTCTTCCTTCTCCCTGGTTTCTTCTTCCCTTGTTTTGTTCGTTTTGAAGTGCCATTGTCTTAATCTCAAGTCTATTACTCTCCACTGGAATTCTTTGCATTCTGTCTCTGATCTTTTCAAGTTTTTTCCTTTGCTTCTTCTCTTAGCGCCCTTTCTTTTTCTAATTCCTCAGTACTCATTTCTCTTTTTATCCATATCTTATTGTATTTTTCACTCTTTGCCAAGTTACCTACTTTTTCAAATATGTCTTCTACTACCACTTGTGACCTTAGTTTTATCTTTAGAGGTCGATTCCTATCCTTAGTATAGCGACCAATTCTGTAAGTCTCTTCTAAGTCTGTGCCTGAATCACTATCTCCCCCCTGAATTTCATTAAGGATTTCTACTGCTGTCTCTTTTTCTTCTTTTTCTCTCATGTACCTCGCCAATCCTTGTTTTTCTTTAAGCCCATAAACCACAATACATTTCTTCCTATCTACTGTGTCCCTGACCCAATTTGCTTTTTCGTTAATCACTTGAATGATTGTGTCTTTTGCATTATCTTGCATTTGCTGCTTGACTATTTCTTTGAAAGCAATTTCTTTATTTTCAATATTTTCTTTCCACTTCTTAATTTCCTGGATACTGTCCCCACCTAAGTTTTCTTCGATCTTTTGTGTCAATTCTTGGAATTTGTTGTTCACTTCCTGCTTTAGATTTTCGCTATTATTATCATTAGTTTTCTTCTTTTCATTATCATTCTTCAGTTCATTTATGTCTCTTTTCATTTCTTTAATTTCGTTTGTAAGATCCAAGTTAGCTTTTTTCAGGTCAGAAATTTCATGGTTAGTCTTAGATAAACAATCAATTAAACCAATGACCTCTTTTCTTAAGTCCATGATTTCATTTTCCCACCGAGTCCTATTTTTGCTCATCTCTCTCTCTATCTCTAATAATCTACTTAAGTTCTTTCTTTCGTACTTACCAAACCCTAAGAAATCATTGTCGTAACACGTGGTGCTTTGTTTATTGTTTACATCGCGGTTCAGTGGATTGCCTCCAGATGGCTCTGATTCGCAACTGGCTTTCGAGTCGTTTTCATTCATTTTTGCTAATTTCGAGTTAACACAATTAACTAGCACTGCATAGATACCATTTCGGGCACTCACGTTCACTCCCCACCCCTACAGTACAAACCAGGTTTTCCTTTTTCGTCGTAAATCCTCTTCTTCTTGGTCGCGCGACGACGAGCGGTGTTGCTTCGATGAGCGTGTGTGTGTGTGTGGTATATGGATGAGAGAACCTGGTGTGACAGTTTCAGTACTAGAACTCCATCCACAAAGTCATCGGAGAGGGCTTGTCCTACCAAGTTCTTGTAATGTTCACTCAAATTGTTCCAGTCAGTGAGGAATTTCGACAAGTCCTCATAATTGTTGGTAGGTGGGGAAATGACAACGAGGCGCTCTTCCAGTCCCCTGCATGTAACCAGAGGCTTGTCATAGGCGTCATGAAGTCTGCGGAGAACATTGTCATACGTGGCATCGTTATACAGTACACAGGGTGGCTGATCAATTTCTTTGAGCGCCGCAAGAAGCTCAGGTGCATTTAGATCAGAGGTACCCTTGTGTAAGTATATGGATGAGAGAACCTGGTGTGGCAGTTTCAGTACTAGAACTCCATCCACAAAGTCATCTGAGAGGGCTTGTCCTACCAAGTTCTTGTAATGTTCACTCAAATTGTCCCAGTCGGTGAGGAATTTCGACAAGTCCTCATAATCGTTGGTAGGCGGGAAAATGACAATGAGGCTCTCCTCCAGTCCCCTGTGTGTAGCCAGAGGCTTGTCATAGGCGTCATGAAGTCTGCGGAGAACATTGTCATACGCGCCATCGTTATACACAGGGTGGCCGATCAATTTCTTTGCTTTACCTCTAAGGGAGCTGATAAGTGTTGAATTTTTCTCCATCTGTATACCTGGGGTTGTCATGAATCACTGTTTTGAAAACACTCCACCCGAGTAAAAGAAAATGAGTAATACATCAGTGACTTTATATTTTATAATGTGAGTGATGCAAATTACATATAGCGGTCCATGTGTGCAAGAATTTGAGTCATACTGAAGTGGTTAACAGGGAGGTAGGCAATTCAAGGCATAGACCCACTACTACCCATTTTGCTCCCATCCACCACCCTTGTTTCACTCTTATCTTAGTTCATCATTAATGGTCATCCCTGTGTCCTGCCCACAGCCTGGGTCAGAAGTAATGCAGCAAGACACAGCACATACACAATAGGGCAGCTTCACTTACACAGTGACTCCCCCATCCTGTCCCATCATGTGGAAAAAATCCTTTCTGGCTATATCAAAATATTACCCATACACAACCATTCTCCATTCACCCCTATCCCCTTGCCTTCTCTCCTCCCTGCTCAATAGACATTACCCTCTTGCTCAAAGCCCTTTTATTAACCCTATCTGCCAGCTCCCTCTTCACCCCTGCTCTCCTCCTCACCTCCTATTTTCCCACTCTCACCAACCTTTTAACCCCTACCATACTTCTCAGACACTTTATCTCACACTCATTTAAATTTCCTTCCTGACCTTTAAATTCCAAGTCTCCACCCCATACAGTGTTGTAGGTACAATCAATCCTTCATATAACCTCTTTGCATCCATTCCTAGATGCTTGTTTCTCATGACACTTTTCAATCCCCCAAGACATTTATTTGCTTCTCACAATCTACAGTTTACATCCACCCAACACCCTTTCCTGCCACATGCAACCCCAAACATCTAAAACTATCCATTTCCTCCAGCCTCACTCATTTAAGACTTACTTCAAACTTTCTACCATCCTCTCCCTTTGTACATCTCGTCATCCTACTTTAACACACATTTACCTTCAACTCTCTCCTATTGCATACCTTCCCAAACTCAATCACTGCCTGAATCCCTCCTCTGGCCCTGGCACAAATGCATTGTCATCTGGAAACAACAATTACATATATATGCAATACCACCTAGTGCTTTCATCTCTACCCTGTCACAAGCCTTTTCCAAGTCCATAAAGGCTCAAAAATCATCCTTACCCTTTGTCATAGCCTTCTAACAAATCTGCCATACCAAAAAAAATCTATTCTACACATCCTCTACTTTTCCTAAAACCACACTGTCACCAATTACTCCCTCTGTTCTCCTAATCCTCTCATTACTTTACTCCTGGCCAAAATCTCGTGAGCAGCATTAGCTGCCAGACGTATGATGTTGCGTCATAATACTCGCATTATAAAAAATAAAGTCACCACTGTATCAATCGTTCTCTCTTTCACCCGTGAATTTTGATAACCATAGAAAATATGATGAAGCCAGTTTACAGAGTATGGGGGTCACGCAGGTACAACTACAATAAATATAATCAAGAAGCCGATATGGCAGCCTCGCATACCCACTTGCTCCTCATGACACCTATGTAGGCATCACTGTATGGAAGGGTTAAAACCCTCTTATAAGCCTTCCCAACTGCACTCAACAAACTAATCCTTCTGAAACTACTACAATCACATTTGTCACCTTTTCCTTTGTAAAATGTATCTATAAAGGTGCTCTTCCAGTCCCCCAGCACTCTCTCCTACATAGGACACACACTGAACCTCACTATCCAATCCATTATAACTTTAATTATCTTTTTCAGACACTGCATGACACCCATCCAACCTAGGTGCCTTACCAGCTCTCATAATTTTTAAAGCTCCCTGTACCTTATCTTTTCTTATATATCTTTCGTTTTCCTCTCCCATATCCATAATTTTCTTAGCACATCACTCAGCCACAATTGATTCCTTCCTATTCTCCACATTCAACAGCTCTCGAAATACTTTACACATCTTCCCATTACCATCTTCACTTACATTAACATCTTTCTATCTGCACCTTTTACATTTTCCTCTGGCTGACTCACCCCCTTCCTCTCTTAAATTGCTTTCAAACCATCTTTTTATTCTTTTCAAAAATTTCTGTCATACTCCTACCCCATTTTATATCTGCTATCCTCTTTTCTTTCATTATCTTATGTTTTGCTTCTCTTCTTTTTTCCTTTTACCTCTCATATGCTTCCTGAGTTCTGCTTGGCATCCAACCCCTAAATGCTCATTTGTTCTATTCTACTATCATCTTTACTTTATCAATCCATCACTTACTACCCTTCCTACTATTCCCTCCCATCCTCCTTGTTCCACATACCATCTTTGCACATCTTGTCACTTCCTCCTTGAAATGCACCCATTCTTCTTCCACTCCCTCTTCTCTCTCCTTCACTTCTCACATTTCTCTCAGCTTCTGGTACTCCTATTCCTTTTCTTTACAAAGGGATTACAAAGGCAGACCATGCCGACAGGAGACCTTTTGGTCCATATCTAGGTCGGATGCAAAAAAAAAATCATAATAAAACAATAGATAAAAACTATAATAATGTAAATAACAAATAAAATACATAAATAAATGCATAGGTATAGTGAAATAATAAACAAACAGGTAAATAGTAAATAATATTAAATTGACATATAACTAATAATAAATGAAAATCAGACAGACAAATGATAACGAAACAAAAACAAATAATATAAAATAAATTATAATCATTACAGCATCTTGCTTAGGTGTTTATCTAAATGATTCTTAAAGCTTCGAACTGAACTACATTGCACTACCTGTGCAGGAAGTTTATTCTATTCATTAACTACATGGTTGGCAAAGTTGTTTCTCATCTAGATTGTTTACTTTAAACATTTCTCTACCATCCACTCTTTTCCTTGCTCTCCACCTATCCTCCACTCTCAACTTATCACCAGAAAATGTTCTGAAATCTCCCCCCCCACTCTCTCCTTTTAGAACATGGGCATCTAGAACTTATCCTATCCTTCCTCTGGATATCACTGTATAGTCCATTAGTCCATTAATACTTTATCAACCACCTTTCCACCCACTACCCTTTCCCATGTGTACTTAAGCTTGACTTTCCTCTTAAACACTGTGTTAGCTATCATCACCTCTTTCTAAACACATCTCTACATGCTCCACTATGATTTTTACTGGGCACTCCAGACTTCCTGATCAATCCATCTGTTAGTTCAACCTCTACATTGAGATCTTCCAATATCACTACATTGATATTCCTCTCAGAACTTTTTGAGCACTCATTTAAATCTATCCAAATAGCCTCCTTTTCTTCTACAGTCTTCTCACTGCCAGACACTATGCATTTACAAAAATCCATCCCAGTTTTACCTTCATCTACATTAACCATGAAGATATAGTATTTCCTTCCATTCCACCATGTGCTTTCCTATCTCATCACTTACCAACAGAACCACCCCTACCTTCCTCACCCCCTCATCACTCCTGACGTCCCACCATACTCCCAAACACAAAGTCACCCCTCCTTTTCAACTTCATTTCACATAGTGATAACATATCCATCTTCCTTTTCACAAACATACTGCCTGTTTCTTTTCTTTTACTCTCACTTGTATCACACACATTTAATGACCCAATTTTTATAGTTCTGGTTTGAAATCTCCCAGACCTTCCTAGTTCCATCCCTCTTCCCCTTTGTTGTCCTTTACGACAAGCATGTGAAATACAGTAGTAGAATTCTTTCCTCCCCCTACCACAGGGGACAGAGGCAAAAAGAAAAATATACTTAAGAAGTGGTACAGGACAGTTTTAAGAAGGAACAGTACAAAAGTAGCATCATTCCTTTAGGAGTGACGATTTTATTATAATCTAGACAAAATTGTGTGTAGCTCTAGTCCAAAGGGATGCCCCAAAACAATTCTTAAAGCATGTGCTGCATACTAATGTGTAATTGATGCTACAAAATAACATTCAGTCGATATCCCAGATGCATAACTACCTGGAATAGCTTAGGTGGCAATATGACCTAAGCTATAACAATATGTGGATTTGAATCTAGGTATGATAATTAGGGAATTTGGAGATGGAGCCCAAGTTGGAGCCATATATGAATTTGAAGCTTGGTATGATATAATTGTAATCAAAGAGACAGGGGCACACAAGCATTGTTCCTTTCCTGTAATACTTCAGTTAGATAAATACATGCACATTTAGAATATGCACTCCCATATATCTCCAAAAATAGAAACTGTTGACTGTTGTGGGTATTGTATTACTGTGGGATTGTTTCTCAGTAACCAGCTAAAAGTAGCAGGAGGAGAAGAATTGTCTGTTGTCAATTGTCCTGATGTGTAAAGGTGGGGGAAATACAGCTGAAGGAAATGGAGAGAGCTATCGCCCACTCTGGAGACCAGTTGTCAGCCTCTTAGGGCTGAACTTCCAGAAGGACATGAGTGCATTCATGTATTTTAAAGATGGGTATAAGGGAGAAGACTTTCTGTGATTTTCATCTTGCAGGACTAACACTGGCAGATATCCATCATAAGTCCATATAGGAGATATATAAAGAGGGTGCCAGAAAGGAGGGATAGTAAAAGATAAAAGTAATTGGCATTCCTTTTGAGGAGTCATAAACTTCCAGTCTAAAAAAAATGTTGCATTAGTGGTTCCTGAAGCCTTGACTGCAATACCTTATTGCAAACTCTGTCACCCCATCCATTAACATTTCTTTTTTGTATATTAACACAATTGAGAAATAATTTTGTGTCCCATGCCTTTCATGTTTTGGATAAACAACCTTTTCACTCCTGTTTTGCATGATAGAAAATTATTGTTGATTTATGAGGTCTGCACCAGGTAATGTTTTAAAATGATCCTAGAAATATGAATTATGTTTCTAGCTTTTAGTTCTCCTTGAAACTATATCTTATATTTTCTGTTTTGATTTGCACTTTTTTTTCTAGACATAATTTCACTGAATTTTATTCTAATCTTATCTACCACAGAGCAACTGAGAGCAGTGAGGAAGTAACTCACCTTCGTCACCCACGTCTGATTCAACAAGATGGCATTGTAAGGCCTTATGACTCTCATGCTGCACAAGGACTGAAGCTGCTAAGGGTAGGTTATATGAATGTTGTACTTGCATGGTAAAACTCCACCATAATTAATAGTTACAGTATGCAAGTGTGATTTATCTTGGTAGCATTGTACAAAAAAAGAAAATAGTATTTCCTAAAGAATTGGTGCGGCTGAGTTGCATTTATTAATACTAAGGTCTGATTGAATGTATGTTGGAGACAGGTGAGATGATGTGAGTTTCCTCATAACTGCTGTTTAAAGTGTCCTAGTCCTGTGTTCCTTCCATAGCAAAATGCAGTTTCACATGTAAAGGACTGCCTACAGTACAGTAGTCTTGAGCAAGTGCCCATGTCCATTCATGTATCCACACTACTTGTTGATATTGGTCAGTGATGATTTATTTGTTATATCAATACCATATATATACACACAAATCAACTTCATAGATATAATAATAATTCCAAAAATTGTAAATGGTTATTATAATGGTGTTTGCTCAGACCTATTCACACTGTTTCATAAAAAAATTACCATGTTACAACTGAATTGCAGCTGGAGGTTGAGGAAATAGAGCCAAGGAATGAATCACACAGGTATGGGAGACTCAGTTTTAGGAAAGCAGATTACTTAGGGTTGAGAAAATTCTTTGAAGAAACAAACTGAGAGGAATTCATGAATACCACAGAAATAAAGAGGATATAGGAAGTCTTTCTTGACATTTGCAACCTAGGAGTGAACAAATTTGTGCCAAAGACTAGAGAAAGGAAGAAGCAAAAACAGGATTGGTTTAACGAAATGTGTGAGATTGCTAAAAAACGTCAGGGATGTGGCTTGGGGAAAACAGACAAAAAAGCAAGAAAACAAAAGAAGCTTAGAAACAAGGTAGGAAAGACTATTCCAGAATTCTCAGGAAGGAAGAAAGCAATTTTGAAAAAGGTGTAGTAGAAAAGTGCAAAGATGAGCCAAAATTGTTTTACAGGTTCATAAATACAAAATTGAGACACATGGAAGAAATCACCAAGTTGATGGTAGATGATGAGGTCTCTGAAGAGGCCTCAGATTAGGCAGAAATAATGAATGGAGGTTTCAAATTGGTCTTTACAAAAGAGCTCAACTTTTTGGAGAAAAATGAGGGGAGCAAAAAACCAGTGGGAGTGAACATGAGGAGACGTCCTAGGATGAGGTGGATGGATGGGGTGAAGGGGGCTTTGGGGAAGAGGGGAATGTCTGTTGAGGAAGGACGGGAGAGGACAGAAGACGGGTGAATGGAGAATGGTTGTATATGGATGATGCTGTGATGCATGAGGTGGAATGGGTGGGGGGATGGGGGGTGAGGTAGTATGTGTGAGCAAAATTTGACGCAGCCCGAAGGGATTTCTCCCCGTCTTCTTTTCTGCATGAGGGGACAGAGAGGGGGGTCACCGATTTAATGAAGTGGCCTTGCTGTGGATGTGCTGTGTCTTGCAACACTGCTTCTGACCCAGGGCAGTGGACAAGGTGCAGGGATGACCCGTCATCCAGGAGGTGCTAAGATAAGAGGGAGGGTGGAGGGGTGTGGAGTGTATTCAGGGATGGAATGGGTGGGAATGATTTTATGCCTTTTTCTTTTTGGCTACCTCCCTTGTAAGGAAGAAAAATCCTTGGTATATGTATGTAAAAAACCAGGTTTAGCAGATATATATTTAGACGTGAGAGAAGTGCTCAATCTCTTTGGATCATTGGATGTGACAAAAGCTTCAGGATCTCAAACTGGGTACTTAAAAAATGTAGGGAACAACTAACAGACAAGATCCACAGTCTTATCAAATGCTCATTGAAAGAAGGCATTGTGCCACTTGATTGGAAAAGGGCAAATGTGGTGCCAATTCACAAAGATGGAAACAAAAAACACCACTAAATTATAGGCCAGTATCACTAACTAGCACAATATTGAAATTATATGAAAAATTGATGGACCAAATATCTTGAAAAGATAAACATTCTGACAGTCACTTTGGTTTTCGATCTGGAAGGTCATGTGTTTTTACCTAGTTGTATTACATGGGAAGGTGAGCTATGCTCGTGGTGACCCATCTTTGTATCTTGCAACATCTAGTTTGTTCTTAAATTCTTATATGGTGTTTGCACACACTATTGTTTTGTCCAATGTGTCTTTGGTGATTACTCCTAGGTACTTTTCAGAACCAACTTTCTTTACTTCCTTTGTATTGATTTTATATTGTCCTGATATTCTTTTTTTTTTTTTACTTTTTCCAAATTCCATTATACTACATTTCTTAATGTTGAAGTACATTTCCCACTTCTGACTCCATTCCCAGACCTTGTCCAGGTCACTCTGTAGGGATTCACAATCTTTTTTCTGTACTTACTTTCTTTAGTAGTTTTACATCATCTGCAAAGAAGTTCATGTAACATTCTACACCATCCATGTCATTTACATACTGTATATGGCAAACATTATTGGAGCAAGTACTGAACCCTGTGGGACTCCACTTATTATTTCTTTCTTGTGGGACTCCACTTATTTTTCTCCCATGCAAGAAATCTTCCATCCATTTTAAGTTTTCTGTATATACCTCCTGTTGTTTTTAGTTTTTAATATTTTTTTTGTGTGGTACTTTATCAAACACCTTTTATAAGTCCAAGAAAGCACAGTTTGCCCATCTGTCCCTCTCTTGCATTATATCTATTAACTTCAATAGAAACAGATAAACTTTATGGCATATGATCTTCCCTGTCTAAAACCAAATTGTTTTTGATTTAGTATATTGTTCTCCAAATGTTTAGTCCATCTACTTAGGGTTAAGAACCTTTTATGTTTTTACTTTAGAGTGATATGCTGTAAGAAAGAGAGGAGTGGGTGGATTGTGTGTACCTGGACCTAGAGAAAAACATTTGATAAAATACCTCATAGTTGGTTTATGTGGAAATTGGAGCATATTGGAGGACTGAGAAGCAAACTACTAAAATGTATGAAAGACTTTTTGAAGGAAAGATACATTAGGACAGTAGTAAAGGACAAGATGTCAGACTGGAGAGCAGTAATGAGTGGAGTTCCACAAGGGTCAGTGTTTGCACCAATAATGTATTTTTTTTTTCTGTTAATGACATGATGGAAGGAACAATGAGCTATGCCAACATGTTTACAGATTATGCAAAAATCATGAGAAGAGTGAAAAATGAGGATGGTAGAATATTGCAAAAAAAATCTAGATACTATTTTTGCATGGGGCCAAGAATGAGAAATAAAGTTTAATACCAAAAAATGCAAAGTATTGGAAATGAGCAATAGTGACAAAAGGCCATCCTTAAACTATTCCTTGGGAAATGAACACATTACAAAAACAAAAGAGGGGAAAGACTTGGGAGTGTTGATAAAAGGCAGTCTGTCACCTGACAGACATATCAGCAGGATTGTGGGAGACATTTGGACTACTACAGAAGATTAAAGTGGCATTCCAATATGTGGATGAAGAGATTATTAAAAAACTCATTGAAACCCTGATATGTCCAAGACTGGAATATGCATCAGCAGTATGGTCTCCACACAGAGTGAATGATATAGGCAAAATTGAGAGAATACAAAGGGCAGCAACCAAACTGGTCCCCATCCTGATAGATAAACCATATGAGGAAAGGCCAAAAGTACTGGGTCTACCAACTTTGAAAGATTGAAGAGAAAGAGGTGACATTATTACAGTGTTCAGATGACAAAAGGGGATAGATTGCATTGGTAGAGGAGATATCCTGATTAAAGATGGGAGGGCTTTAAGAGATCATGGAAGTAAATTAAGAAATACCACATGTCTAAAGGATGTGAAGAAATATAGTTTTCCATATAGATGTATAAATAATAATATAGAGCAAGGTATAAATAAAAAACAAAATGATAATGTAAGACATGATATTGAAACTCAAAATGTGTCAAAAAGAAATAATCACTAGTTTCTTAAAACCATGTGCTTTAATGCTCGTAGTATTAGGAACAAATTTCAAGAAATACAGGCGTATGTCAAAAGCGAAAATCTCTATATGATAGGAATAACCAAGACATGGTTAAATGGTACAGAGTTCGAAGCTGAATTTAATATTACGGGATTTAAACACTTTCATCAGGATAGAAACCACAAGAAAGGTGGAGGTGTTCCATTGTATGTTAAAAACAATGTTCATGCTTGTGTTTTAGAGAAAAAGAAACATGATGCATTTGATAGTTTGTGGGTTGAGTTAACCCAAACAAATGGACAAAAAATGAATGAAGGTGTAATATATAGGCCAAAGACATTATCATTAGCTGACGACAAACTGTTATTTCAAGAACTGTCTAGTTTCTGCAACCGGGATTTATTGATAATGGGTGATTTCAATTTTACTGACATTGATTGGATGACCCTTGAACATGGCCAAATATGTAGTCGCTTGATTGATTTTCTTGGTGACAATTACTTAATTCAGCATGTAAAAGAGCCCACAAGATATGGAAACTTACTTGATCTATTGATCACTAGCCGCAAAAGCATGGTAACTGATGTAGAAGTCGGTGAAACTGTTGCAAATAGCGATCACAACTTAGTTAGATTCAAACTCCTAAAAAATTTTAGAATAGATACTTGTGTTTCTAAAATACCCGATTTCAGTAAAGCTCAGTTCATAGGACTACATCAGGAGCTTCAGCTTACAGATTGGGAGGCAAAATTAAGCAAAAGACCTGTAGATCAGATGTGGGAAATATTTCAAAATATGCTCACTAAGATGATTCATACTTACATTCCTTTTAAGGACAGACGTCCCCCAAATCAGGCTCGCCCAAAGTGGCTCGACAAAGAAACTGAAAAAAGTATTGCTAAAAAGAGACAGGCTTATAAGAAGTATAACTGCTCGGGTGCATCTAATGACTATGAAAGTTATGTATCAATACAGTTTTAAAAAAGACAATAAAAAAAAGAAAACGACAATACAAAATGAACATCGCTGATAAATCCAAAGAGAATCCCAAAGAATTCTATAGTTACATTAGAGGTAAAAAGGTTGTTAGGAATCACATTGGTCCACTATTATCTGCTGATGGTCAGCTTGAATATTCAAATGAAGGAATGTGTAATATTTTAAACAATTATTTTAGCTCAGTATTTGTAAACAAAACACCTCAAAGTGAACTCCAAACTGAAACCTGTGAAAAGTCTAGGGTAAACTTACTATTGTAAATATAACAAAAAATGAAAAGGTGTATAGATAAACTCAAAGTTAATAAAACACCAGGGCCTGACGGTTGGCATCCAAGAATCTTAAAGGAAATGAAAAATGAGGTTGTTGTTCCATTAGAAATTATTTTCAAGAAATCCATCATATCCAGAGATGTCCCAAGAGTGGAAGCTAGCTAACTTTACTCCCATATTCAAAAAAGGTGACAAAAAGAATCCAAATAACTATAGGCCTATAATTTTGACTTCAATTGTAGGAAAAATTATGGAAACTATCATCAGAGATGCTATCGAACATCATTTAGAAAGTAACCATTTGATAAATGATAGCCAGCATGGTTTCAGACGGAAATGTTCTTGCATGACTAACTTACTCGAATCCTACAACACAGTTATCACGAATTATGACAAAAGAAACAATATAGATTTAATATATCTAGACTTTGCAAAAGCTTTCGATACTGTGCCACACGAAAGACTACTAAATTAGCTTCGCACGGAATAAGTGGTAGCCTATTAAGTTGGACTAGTAATTGGTTGAATGATTGAAAACCGAGATTTGTTTTAAATGGAAAAACTTCTAGATGGAAAAATGTTACTAGTGGTGTTCCTCAGGGTTCCATTCTTGGGTCACTTCTATTCATAGTATATATAAATGGTATAGACCATGGACTAAAATCTATTGTTTCCAAATTTGCTGATGATACAAAACTGTGCGGAATGGCAAATGATCACTTAACCCCTTCCATACGGTGCCGCACACGTAGGCGTCATGGGGAGCGAGTGTATTCGCGAGGCTGCCATATCGGCGTCTTGATTATATTTATTATAGTTGCCCCTCCATAATGACATTCTTTCTAATTCTTTTGTAATCGCATTTTCTATGGTTATCAAAATTCACGGGTGAAGAGAGAACGATCGATATAAGCGGTGACTATATTTTATGATGCGAGTATTATTACGACATGTCGTACGGCTGGCATTGGCTGCTGCCACCGAGATCTAAGTCCATGACGCCTACGTGTGCGGCACCGTATGGAAGGGGTTAAATCAAGTAGATATTCAAGAAGATTTAGATAAATTACAGCAATGGCCTGAAAAATGGCTAATGAAATTTAACACAAGTTTATGCAAGGTAATGCACATAGGTAAAAATAACAGTAAGTACGATTACAAGTTATTTGGAAATTCGTTAACAAAAGTGGATAGTAAAAAAGATCTCGGCATAATTATCAGTAACGATCTCAAATCAACCAAGCAGTGTGTTTCAGCCTCTGAGAAAGCAAATAAGATTCTAGGACTGTGCGATCTTTTGATTTTAAAAGTCCATCACGCATCAACAAGCTATATAAATCGTTAATTTGTCCACATTTGGAATATGCTGTTTCCATATGGTCACCGAATCTCATACTGGAAAAAGTACAATGGCGAGCCACAAAAATGATTCCAAATATCAAAAATAAATCATACGAAAATTGACTAAAACATATGAATCTGTTTTCCCTAAAATGCGTAGACTCAGAGGTGACTTCATACAGGTCTTTTACCTCTTCACGCCGGGCCAAAATCTCGCAGGCAGAATTAGCTGCCAGATGTGCGATGTTGCATCATAATACTCGCATTATGAATAATAAAGTAACCCCTGTAATGCTCGTTCTCTTTCACCCATGAATTTTGATAACCATAGAAAATATGATGAAGCCAGTTTACAAAGTATGGGGGTCATGCAGGTACAATTACAATAAATATAATCAAGATGCCGATATGGCAGCCTTGCTTACCCACTTGCTCCTCATGACGCCTACGTAGGCGTTACCGTATGGAAGGGGTTAAAATTCTAAAGGGAATTGACAATGTCAAAAGTGACAAAATTTTCACATTGAATGAGAATCAGACAAGAAACAGTGGTCTCAAACTGTCCGGAAATAGATTCAATTTGGAAATAGGTAGAAACAACTTTGCCAACCATGTAGTTAATGAATGGAATAAACTTCCTGCACAGGTAGTGCAATGTAGTTCAGTTCAAAGCTTTAAGAATCATTTAGATAAACTCCTAAGAAAGATGCTGTAATGATTATAATTTATTTTGTATTATTTGTTTTGTCATCATTTGTCTGTTTGATTTTCATTTATTATTAGTTATATGTTAATTTATTATTATTTATTATTTACCTGTTTGTTTATTATTTAACTATACCTATGCATTTATTTATGTATTTTATTTGTTATTTACATCATTATAATTTTTATTAATTTATTTTTTTTTTTTTCATCCGACCTAGATATGGACCAAAAGGTCTCCTGTTGGCATGCTCTGCCTTTGTAATCCTTTGTAATAGCATATAAGGTGATATAGCCCAAGCTCAAACAATATATAAGTTCAAATCTAAATATGATAATTGGAAATCAAAGATATAGATTTAATTGTAACTGTACATTAATTTGAGTCTAACTAAAATATGTTAGAAAATTAGTGAATAGGATATAGTACCCAATGAGCAATGTTTCTATCCTGCATACTACAATTAGGTAAATACTCTCATGTAGACAAACCCACAACTGCCATATACTCTCATTACGAGATGCTGTCCAACCAGTGTACCACTTATAAGTGCTGACAATAATACATTAGGAAGTAGTGAAGGATAACATGTCAGGATGGAGAGCAGTAAAAGGTGAAGTTCCACAAAGTTCAGTGCCAGTACAGGCTATGTCATGTTTGCAGATGATGCAAAAATAATGAGAATAGTGAAACATGAGGAGAACTGTTAGTTGTTGCAAAAAGATCTAGATATATTTGCATGGAACCAAGAATGGAGAATTAATTTCAATACCAAAAATTGCAAAGTATAGAAAATGGGCAATAGCTCAGAAAGACCATATTTGAGCTCTTCCTAGGGAAGTAAATAAATTATAAAAGTAAAAAAGGAGAAAGATTTGGGAGTGTTGATAAAGAATAAGCTATCACTTGACAAAAATATCAGTAAGATTGTGAGAGATGTTTGGACTTATGGAGAACATTAAAGTGGCTTTTCATTATATGGATGAAATGATGAAGGGCCTGCTGGACTTGGTGTCACCACCAAGGCTCCAAGTGATCAATTGATGGTTGAGAATCCAGTCCAAAATCTCCCACCTGGTCTCTGGGATGTGCCAGTCACTCTACTTTTGTATTTTTCTCTCCCAAACTACCAGTTATTTTTCCCACTTATTTTCCATATTTTTCATATAAGGAGGGCAGTACACTGGTACCTGGTCTTCCTCATCTCCCATTAGTAGGTAACATAGAGACCAACCAAGGCCCATCATTTGCCCCACATGCGGGTAGAGGTTGTGTAGATCAGATCTTTGTGGGAAGACAAATATGTGAGAAAGCTATAGGAAAGGGGAAGGATGTTTTTTGGGCTTTTATGGATCTGGAAAAGGCTTACGATAGGGTTGACAGAAAGGCACTGTGGGAGGTTATGCAGATATATGGGATAGGAGGAAAGCTTCTAGGAGCTGTCAAGAGTTTTTATGAGAGTAGTAGAGCTTGTGTCAGGATTAGAAATGGAGAGAGTGAGTGGTTCGAGGTAAAGGTGGGACTTCACCAATGATGCGTTATGTCACCCTGGTTTTTCAACTTATACATGGATGGAGTGGTGCGAGAGGTAAATGTAAGGGTAGTGGGTCAGGGATTGGAGATGGTTAAAGAAAATGGAGAAAATTGGGAGGTGAGCCAGCTATTGTTTGCGGACGACACTGCGCTTGTGGCAGGATCGGAGGAGGGATTGAGGAAGTTGGTGACAGAGTTTGGGAGAGTATGTGATAGAAGAAAGCTAAAGATAAATGTGGGTAAAAGTAAGGTGATGAGATGTACAAGGGGTGAAAGTGGCAGTAGACTGGAAGTGAACATTAAGGGAGAGCGACTGGAGGAAGTGGATAGTTTTAGATATTTGGGTGCAAATGTGACAGGAAAAGGTGGAGTGAAGGTGGAGGTAGAATGTAGATTGAGAGAAGCGAGTAAATGCCTTGGTGGATTAAAGAGTGTAATGAGGAATAGACATTTGGGAATGGATGCTAAGAGGAGACTGTATGAAGGAGTGATTGTGCCAACAGCACTATATGGGGCAGAAACATGGAACATAAGAGAGGAAGAGAGAAGGAGTTTGAATGTGTTTGAGATGAGGTGTCTGAGAAGTATGATGGGGGTTACTAGGCTAGATAGAGTGAGAAATGAGGAGGTGAGGAGGAGAACAGGGGTGGAAAAGGAGTTGGGAGATAGGGTTGATGAAAGAGTATTAGGATGGTTTGGACACATGGAAAGAATGAGTGAAGAAAGACTAGTAAAAGAGGTATGTAAGGCAGATGTGGAGGGAGTGAACATGAGGGGGCGTCAAAGGATGAGATGGATGGATGGGGTGAAGGGGGCTTTGGGGAAGAGGGAAATGTCTGTTGAGGACAGAAGACAGGGGTGAATGAAGAATGGTTGTATATGGATGATGTTGTGATGCATGAGGTGGAATGGGCGGAGGGGGATGGGGGGTGAGGTAGCATGTGTGAGCAAAATTTGACGCAGCCCGAAGGGATTTCTCCCTGTCTTCTCCTTTTATGCATGGGGGGGGGGGGCGGAGAGGGGGGGGGTCGCCGATTTAATGAAGTGGCCTTGCTGTGGATGTGCTGTGTCTTGCGACACTGCTTCTGACCAAGGGCAGTGGACAAGGTGCAGGGATGACCCGTCATCTGGGAGGTGCTAAGATAAGAGGGAGGGTGGAGGGGTGTGGAGTGTATTCAGGGATGGAATGGGTGGGAATGGTTTTATGCCTTTTCCTTTTTCTACCTCCCTTGTAAGGGGGAAGGAGCCTCGGTATATGTATGTATGTAGATCTTTTTCAGATCTCACTTTCTTTATCTCCTTAGTTCCAATTTTACATTGTCCTGATATTCTAGTTTTCACTTTTTCCGAACTCCATTATGCTACACTTCTCAATGTTGAAGTCCACTTCCCATTTTTGACTCCATTTCCAAACATTATTCAGGTCTTCCTGTAGTGGTTTGCAATCCGTTTTGGTTTTTACATTCCTCAACAATTTAGCGTCATCTGCAAAGAAGTTCATGTAACATTCCACATCATCATCCAGGTCATTCACATAAACAGCAAACATTATTGGAGCCAATACAAATCTTTGCACAACTCCACTAATCACCTCCTTCTAACCTGAATATTTTTCTCTGTGTAGTAGTCTCATCTTTCTACCATTCAGGAAGTCTTCCATCCAGTTTAGCTGGTTGTCTTATATCCCTCCTATAGTTTCCAGTTTTTTAAAATAATTTTTTGTGTGGTACCTTGTCAAAAGCTTTTTGTAAGTCCAAGAAAGCACAATCAGCCCATCCATCCCTTTCTTGTATTATATCTTAGTCTTGAGTAAAAACAGATTAGATTTGTGGTACATGATCTTCCTTGTCCAAACCTAAATTGTCTTGGGTTTATAATATTATTTTCCTCCAGGTGTTTTACCCATCTATTCTTAATAATTTTCTCACAAATTTTGGCTACAGTGCTTGTTAGTGAGACCGGTCTATAGTTAGTTGGTTCTTCCTTGTTTCCTCCTTTTTATATATTGGTACAATGTTAGCATTTTTCCAGTCTTTTGGTATTTTTCCTTCTTCAAGTGAGCAACTTATTATGTTATATATTTTGTCCATTAGTTCTTCTTTACATTCTTTTAGAATCCAATTTGCAATTCCATCCGGGCCATGCAATTTCCTAACATCAAGGTTTGTTAAACATTCCATTATTTCTTTTTGTGTTATCATTATTTTGCTCATGGGGGGAGATCGCACTTCACTTCCTTCATCCCAAGAACCACATTCATTTATGATCCCATAGCTTAGTTACTTCTCACCTCACCATACACCAGGTAGGGCGATGCCCTGTCAGCGATGATGCCTCACGAAGTCCCTCCACAAGTCCCTATCAGCATACAGCTGCACACTCTCCACCTCATCCATAGTTCTTCCTCTTGACTCTATGGCTTGTCTGATACCGTCTCTCCATCTCTTCCTGGGTCTTCCTGTTGGACGCTTTCCTTGTGGCTGCCACTGGTAGTATTTTAATGGGTACTGATGCTCATTCATCCTCATGACGTGGCCAAACCATCTTGATTGGCTTTTCTCCACATATTCTAATATTGGCTCTATTTCCAGCTCTCTTCTTATTTCTTCATTTCTTATTCTGTCACACCTTGTTACACCTTTTATTATTCGCAGTACTCTCATCTCTGCTGCTTGTATCTTACTTTTCAGCCTTTCTGTCAATGTCCATGTTTCTGACCCATATGTTAGAACTGGTCTTAAAATATTTTTGTAAATTGTTATCTTCACCTGCTTGGGTATAAGTTTTTCTCGCATCAATGGATATAGCGTTCTTAAATTATTTGTATGGCACTGTATTCTATTTAATATTTCTTTTTCCATTTGACACCTTTCATCTATCTTTACTCCTAGGTATTTTAATTCTTCAACTAATTTCAGTTTTTCACCTTCCAACCATATTTCTATCTCTTCTTTTTGCCTTGCGACCATCATTACTTCTGTTTTATTTATGTTTATTTTCATTTTCACTCTTTTCAATGCACTGTTCCAAGCAGTTAATGCATTTTGAAGTTCAATGGGGTTGTTTGCAACCAGTGCAATATCATCTGCGTATGCCAATGTAATAACTTTCTCTCCAGATCTCAAATTTTTCATACATTTGTCCATAAAAAGTACAAAAAGCAATGGGGATATAACCCCACCTTGTCTTACTCCAGAATTTACATCAAACCAGTTATCCTCGCGAGTTTGTGTTCTTACAGCGCTGGTACATTTACTATATAGACTTTTGATTGCTCTAACAAGTAATCTATCTACACCATATATAGGGTCTTCCAATGTATCACAAATCATCTTCCTTGGTAGCCTGTCAAAGGCTTTTTCTAAGTCAACAAAAGCTATACACACTGGTTGATCCCATTCCCATCTCTTCTCCATCAGCATTTTCAAGGAGAAAATTGCATCTGTTGTACCTCTCTCAGGTCTAAATCCATACTGTCCCTCCTCTAATTTTTCTTCTACCGTCGCTCTTAACCTTCTTTCAAGTATTCTTTCATATATCTTCTCCACATGTGATAATAAGGATATTCCTCTCCAATTTTTGCATTCTGACTTGTCGCCTTTCTTTGGTACTTTACATATAATGGCTTTCCCCCAATCCTCTGGTACTCTACCTTCACACCAAGCTATATTGAAAATTCTCGTTAGCCACGCGACTGTGTTTTCATTTCCTTTTAGCAGCTCTACAGGTATGCCATCGCATCCAGGACTTTTTCCATTTTTCATTTTACTGATGGCAACTCTAGTTTCTTCGATAGATATTTCGTGGTAGTAGTTTAGTCTCAGGCTGGTGTTTTCACACTCATCGTCTAATTCCTGAGGATTCAATAATTCTGAGAAATATTCTCTCCACCTTTCATCTACTTCGTTCTCATCTGTTAGTAACACTCCATCTTTATTCTTAATTGTATTTACTACTGTTTCTTCGCCCCTTTTATAACTCTTCGCCAAACTATATATGAGCTTCCTAGTTCCCAGCAGATCCTCTTCAAGCTCTTTTCCCAATTTCTTCCAAGAATCTCTCTTGGCTCTTGCTTTTACTGTCTCTGCTTCGTTTCTTGCTGTTTCGTATTCCAATCTATTTTCTGGGGTCCGTCTTCTCATCCATCTTCTAAAAGACTGACTCTTCTTTTTAACAACATCCCGGACTTCATCCGTCCACCATATAGTTTTCTTTTTTCTTCCACCACTAATTTTCTTGGCCTCCAGGACCTCTTTTGCTATTTTTGTAATTTTATCCTTCATGCCTATCCATTCTTCTTCAATGTCTCTGGTTTCTTCCGGCTTGCTCAGATATACTTCTGAAAACTTTTCCTTATATAATCTTGCCTTTTCTGGTTCTTTTAGATTCTCTAATTTAATTCTTTCTCTGACTAGTTTTTTCATTGGCTTTGGCTTCCTAATGTTTAGTTTCGCAAGAACTAAACGATGATCCGAGTCAAAGGAAACCGATGGTATGCTCTTGACATCTTTGAAAAGTTTCTTGTTAGTTGTTAACATAAAGTCAATCAGTGATTTTTCAGTATATTCACCAGTTACGCTATTCCACCGATACCAGCTCCATTTATGACTTTCTCTATGCTGGTAAAAGGTATTCATCACAGACATGCTATTACCTATGCAGAAATCTATCAGTCTTTCTCCTTCATCATTTCTTTCTCCAACACCATGTGCACCGATGACGTATTCTATATTATTCCTCTGTCTTCCTACATGTGCATTCATGTCTCCCATGACAACTTTGATAATATTTCCACATGAATCCAGGGTACTTTGTAGTTTTGTATAGTATTCTACTTTTTCTTCTTGAGGCCTTCCCTGGTGAGGTGCATATACCTGCACAAAAGTTATTCTTTCTGCATCTACTTTTATTGTTATTGCTAGAATTCTTTCATTAATATAAAAAATGTTCTCTACTTTTTCTGCAATAGTTGGTGTTAGAATAAAAGCCACCCCGTATTTTCTTTCATTATCCATTCCTTTGAAAATTAGCTGGTAGTTGTTGTGAATTACTTTTGTTCCCTCTCCAAGAAGTCTGGTTTCACATATTCCCATTATTTCAATGTTTCTGTCAGTCATCATGTCTACGACTTCTTCCAACTTATCATTCATTGTAGTGGCATTGATGGTTGCTATTCGTGTATTCTTTAAAGAAGGTCCAGTGTCATTTCGTGATCGTTGCCGTGTGGTCCATCCAGTCCGAGGCATCATCTGTGTTACTTGAGCTGTATAGTAAGGCCACCGGCTAGCTAGGCCTGTCGTGGTTTACCGCTGTCGTTAGCGTTACCCAGGGAGCACTACGTGGAAGTTACTAATAAATAGAAAATCATAGATATGTTACAAACATTACAAAAGTATTAAGAATGATAACAGTATGCACCAAAGCCATCATAATAGAACACATTGCCCCAAGAATCAAAATATTTCCCATAAAAAATTACAAAAAATTATAGACACTCAGTTCAATTCAAGATTCACCCTTGTCATTATATATATATATATATATATATATATATATATATATATATATATATATATATATATATATATATATATAAAAACAGGAGGTTATACAAGTATCTACAACAACCATCCACTTGCACCACACGTCCATAAAAAAAAAAAAAAATGGATCACAACACAAGTACTGCAAGACTATCAAACACCCTTCTCATCAAAACCTTCCAGACATTAACTCCACAGAAGAATCCCTCCCTAGAGAAGCAAGAACGATGTTTGCATGACAGCATTCAGGTCATCATCCAGCTTTGAGACAGTACCAACAGAGAATAGGTCTAGCCCCTGAAACATATGAAGACAATGAACACCTCATATAATATATCCCCATCCTAGCTATACCCAGACAACAACGCAATATTCTTTTGAGTGGCTTATGGGCCAATCTAATGGCTGTTGCTGATTACCTGGGAGCCATGTGGTTTCCTGCAAGAGAGACCTGTGGCAATGAATTGATTGGTTGACCAAAATAAGACACATCCATGTCACTTTCTCTTACTTTTATTGTCTTTCATAATTATATTTCAAACTGTTCATGTTTCCTCTCTGTTTTCTTTCCTCTCTTCTTCTGTAACAGACTCTTTTTACAGGGTAAAATTAATTATTTGATTTTGACTAAAGCATATGCAGTATAGTAGGTTGAAGAAACTAATAATAATTGTTAATTGACAGGAGTTAGAGAAAGGACGATATGCAGAGACAGATGTTTATGTTGCTCACCTCCAACTGCAAGGAAACAATCGAATTCTTCTGGCAACAGACAAGAGGCTACTATATATATTTAAGAATGATCTCTTTGGCAACTGGAAGGTAAATATTCATGCATTTTGATTATGAATTAAATCTATACCTGAAAGGGGCCTGAAATGTGGTGGCCAAGGTAAAGTATGATTTTGTCTTGACTCTTCATGGGAGAAAAATTTGTAAAGAAGGAATCCTTAGTTATATCAGTCTGCTCCGTGTAGTCCCCTTGTATGAAATGCAGAGAAACACAGTGACAGTATTCTGGTCCCCCACCATGGGATGCTAAGGAAAAATTAAAAGTTCTAGTAATAGGAATGTTAAAAGAGAGATTTAAGAAGTGTAGTAGACTATGAGAGTAATTGTTATTGTTTCGTAGACTGTCCAGCAGACCAGTCCCATTTCCCTGAGGAATGCCACAGCTGGAATGAGGTCTTCTCACAAATCCTTTTAGAGTGTATATTGTGTTGTTGGCATGCATAATTGTGTACAATGCAGCCTTCCATATATGTTGTATAGCATAGGGTGAAGTGTTACATCCTGGACAGTTGTCTGCAATGTAATCATCCAACCTCTTCTGTTAGCTTAGAAAGGCTGGATGGTGGATGCATAGCAGTCTGGCCAGGTGGACTCTGTCCTTTTGGGGGAAAAAGGATTCAGAGGGATAGATATAGGGTCTAGCAATCAGCAATGTCTTTCAATTTGTTGATGGAGCACTGAGTAATATGATAATGGATATGCTTGTGGAGTCTGGTGGTTGTGGAGGAAGAGAAGAGAGTGTTTGTGTGTGATATAGGTGTTTCAGTGTTGTTTTGATGTTTCTTGGTGTGTGTAGGTGGTCTGCTGTGTAGTGTAGTGGGTGTACTATATTTGTGGAGGCTTTGGGAAGTGTTTTGTGTGCCTCTCATGTCAAGGTGATCTTTGACTTTGAGGACTTTTGTTTCATGGTGTAAATGATCTGTAGGTTTTGTATTTGTACAACCTGTAATTGTCTTAAGTGCTTTGATTTGTATGGTCTGTGGGGTATTGAGGTGTCTTAGTGAAATTAGGGTCCCATGCAGGGCTCACATAATTCATCGCTGAGCATAAACCATGTATAATGTAGTAATAGTTTCTTTGTTTTGTCCAAATGTTGTTCCTGCCATTGATTTAAACACATTAAGTCTAGGTGTGTATTTAGTCCCTATGTTTGTGATGTGTTGTTTGAATGACATGGATGCACTGTATGTTATGCCAAGAATCTTGGGTGTATGTGTGTGTGGTATGAGTGTTCTTGATATAGAGGTATGGTATGTATTTGTGTTCCACTGTCCATTTGGTGAGAAGTGCAGCTGTAGATTTGGTTGGTGCTATTTTGAGTCTGTAGTGAACCGGGTGTCAAATGTGTCAAGGTATAGTTGTAGTATTTTCGCAGCTTTGTCTGCATTGTGGCTTGTGCATGTAATTGTCATTTGCATAAGAAGTGATTTATATTTTAGAGGTATCGGGTGTGGGTAAATTGTGCATGTATAGATTAAAGAGTGTGGGGGATAGAACTGAGCCCTATGGTACTCTGTTCTTAAAGTTTCTGGTGTGCATTGATTGGTCATATGATGCATATGCATTTCTACCTGCCAGTTAATTGGCTAGGCATCTTTTGGTATTATGCATGTCTGTGTTATATATTCTGTGTGTGAGTTTGCAATGGGGGATGGCAGCAAAAGCTTTACTAATGTCTAGTGTTATGAGAAGTGTTCTGTCTGGGGGCTTATCTGAATTGCTGCCATCAAAAAGTCTCTGTGTGAGGTTGATCAGAAGAGTGGTTGTGGAGTGTAATGATCTAAAACTGTGTTGTGATTCAGCAAGGTGGATATGTGGTGTAACGAATTGTAGTTTGAAGCATTCTGTGACTTTGCAAGGGGTGCAAAGAAGTGTGATTGGGCAATGTGATACTGGAACTTTTGGGTCTTTGTTGGGTTTAGGGATGGTGATGATTTTCCTATGCCTCTAGATGTCAGGTATAGAGTTGTGTGAATAGCTGTAGTTGGCAATGTTGGTGAGTGTGTGTATGCCATGTGATCCAAGGTATTTTAGGTGGATGTTACTTATGTTGTCAGGCCCACTGGTGAAGTGCTTGAGGTTAGGGATTATATGTTTTATTTAGCTGTCTGAAGGTTATGTAGTCTGGGTCTGTGGGGAAGTCTTACGTTAAATGATTCGTCATTTGTCAGGGTGAGAGGTGAGATGACTTGTCCATGCAAAATAATTTATGAGTGTGTTTGCTTGTTGCCTGCTTGAGGGTAAGTTGATTGTTGTTGAGGTTATTGCTGTGTGAGAGTGTGCTGTGTTAATTTTGAATAGTGTAATGCTATTGTGTGTCTTGTACATTTTTCTGGTGTTGACAAATGTTTGCCAATTTTGTGTTTTTGTTCATGTAGTTTTTTGTTGATCTCAGTGTTGTGCTTGTATTTACCTAGTTGTATTTTGTGGGAAGAGGAGCTACATTTGTGGTGTCCCGCGTTTGTATCTCGCAGTGTCTAGTTTGGTTTTTGCGCACAATATTTTTTTGTCCAGTTTGTTCCAAGTGTCCACCACTCTATGTGGAAAACTGTTTTTCTTCAGATCTCTCCTCTAGCTATGTTTTTTTATTTTCTTTCCATGTCCTCTTATGTTTCTCTTGTCCCAGTTTAACAAGTCCTCTCTATCGAGTATTTCTGTGCCCTTCATGATTCTGTAGATGGTCAGTAGGTCACCTCTCTCTCTTCTTTGCTCCAGAATCTATAACTCCAGTTTAGCCAATCTCTCCTCATATGACAAGTTTGCAAGTGCAGGTACTATTTCTGTGGCTGCTCTCTGGATTCTTTCTCTTTTCTTTATATTCTTTTTGGTACTGGGTGACCACAGTGTCGCCGCATATTCTAGTCTAGGCCTTATCAGTGTGACCAATATTTTTTTCATCATTTCTTCGTTGAAATATGTAAATGCCACATTTATTGATCTTAGCAAGTGGTAAGATTCTCTGACAATTTTGTTTATCTGTTTATCATAGGACAAGTCGTTTCAGATAATTACACCCAAATCTTTTTCGGATCTCTCCTTCTTTACTTCCTTGGTTCTAATTTAATATTGTCCTGATATTCTGTTTTTGCCTTTTCCAAACTCCATTATGCTACTCTTGTTAATGTTGAGATCCACTTCCCATTTATGACTCCAGATACATACCTTATTCAGGTCTTCCTGCAGTGATTCGCAATCCTTTTCAGTTTATACTTTCCTTAACCACTTCCATACGGTGACGCCTACGTAGGCGGCATGAGGAGCAAGTGGGTACTCGATGATGCTGACGTCGGCATCTTGATTATATTTATTGTAGTCATACCTACGTAATATCCATTCTCTCTAAACTGGCTTCATCATATTTTCTATGGTATGAAAATACACGGGTGGAAGAGAACGAACGATTGAGCACTGACTTTATTTTTTATTATGCGATTATTATGACGCAACATCGCACGTCGGGCAGCTAATGCTGCCAGATGTGCAATGTGCCCCGGAGTGAAGAGGTTAACAATTTGGCATCATCTGCAAAGAACCTCATGTAACATTTCACATCATCATCCATGTCATTCACATAAATAGCAAACATTATTGGAGCCAATACAGATCCTTGCAGTACTCCACTGATCACCTCTTTCCAACCTGAATATTTTTCTCTGAGCTCTACTCTCATCTTTTTACCAATCAAGAAGTCCTCCATCCATTTTAGTAGGTTCCCTTGTATCCCTCCTGTATGTTCCAGTTTTTTTTAATAATTTTTTGTGTGTTACTTTGTAAGAGCTTTTTGTATTTCCAGGAAGGCACAATGAGCCCATCCATTCCTTTCCTGCACTATGTCTATTAATCTTGAAACATATTAAGTTTGTGGTACATGATCTTCCTTGTTTGAACCCAAATTGTCTTGGGTTTATTATATTATTGTCTTCCAGGTGTTTTACCCATCTGTTCTTGATGATTTTCTCACAAATTATGGCTATAGTGCTTGTTAGAGAGACTGGCCTGTAGTTAGTTAGTTCTTCCTTTTTTCCTCCTTTATATATTGGTACAATGTTAGCATTTCTCCAATCTTTTGGTATTTTTCCTTCTTTAAATGAGCAACTTATGTTATGTAGTTGGTCTGATATGTTCTGAGGGATAGGTGTGAGGGTATTGTGTCTGTGTCATGTTGTCTGATGAGGCCTTTGATTTCTGGTGTGAAGTTTGGGTTGTGTGATTTTCTGTTGCCTCTGGGGGTGTATTTCTTGTTTCCATTTTGTATGATTGTATTGAAGGCATGCACAGCAGCATCAGTGTCTGTGATTGGTTTACTGTTTTGTTTTGCATATTGTCGTTTTGTCTCTTATGTGAAAGCCTCCCAGTTTGTTCTCTTGTAATTGTTGTATTTGTGTTTGTAGCCAGCTAGGGTCTGTCAGGTTAGATAAACATCAGTTACTTCATTAATCTTTATTCAGACTACAAGAATGATGAGGGTTCTGAAAATACACAGACAAATCTCCATTAGGAAAGGTAACAAAATAATACAGGCATAAGCATAAACATAAACATAAAAGTGTTCATCACTATCCTTATCCTCTACCTCCCCCCAGTCTGTAGCAGCATTGATACCTTACAGTGAATATCATGAACTAGGCCCTGTATTTGAGTTAGTACATCAAATCATAAACTGTGACTCGAGCAGTTCTTGCAATCTAGGTTCTAGAACATCAATTTAGCTTCTTTTAGATCACTTAAATCTCACTGGGATTAAGAAAATGGTGGAGTGCAATTACTTAATTTAATATGTACATAAATTACAATTTGCCTTTAACTTACAGTGAAGTTGGTGTGAACAGAGTGCCCAAAAATGCCCACACATCTTTTTATACTACGGATGTACAACACCAATGCCATGGCACAGGTGCCAATGTATGCTGATGTAACCTGTCCTATCACTATTTACCCAGCTCCACACAGTTTACCCATTTCATTATATTTGTGTGAAGGAGGCTCACAATACATCCACTACTACTCATCTAAAACATGTAAGCATAGGAGGGCCTAGAGTTGAGGGCCCTACATTGAGTCATCATCTTGATTTATGTGCCCTCTGACCTCTGATGATGGGAAACTCTGATTGTGCAGTCCTCCGCTGCCAGCTTCCAAATCCTCTGCAACTTGGATGACAAAATAAGATACTCCTGTCTACAACTAGAAATCTTACTATACATTCTTGAATTAACTTACACATTTTACAATATACCTAAAAAGTGGACACTGTGGTTCCATCTAGGACATGGCTTGGCACCATACCCGTGTCCTTTGTGCATGATGCCCGCGTACTTTGTCAGTGACACATCATGGAACATGACATATATTCCCCTTCCCCCAGATAAAAATGTTCAGACCTGTGAAACAAGGCCTGAACATTTTGTGTCAGAACATGACAAGGCATCAGCTATCACATTTGAGTTTACTGGGATATGTTGAATACTTAGATCATATCCCTGGAGTGCTAATGCCCATCTGGCCAATCTGTTATTCTTTGTCTTACCACTTATGATATACTTTAAGGGGTTATGATTGCTTAGGATGATTACCTTCTTATCCAGGAATATCTGGAATTTCTTCAAGGCTAATATGAGGCTGAGGGCCTCCCTTTCAATGGTAAGATATCACCTTTATAATCCTTGAGAATCTGAGACATGAATGAGATGGGTCTCATGACACCATCCTTTTCCTGAGCAAGCATGGCACCTGCTGCTACATGACTGGCATCACAAAAAAGATAAAAGGTCTTACTATAATCCAGGGTTATCAAGCCAGGACAACCTGAGAGAAGTTTCTTTCACACCTCAATGGCTGCATCAGCACCCTTATCCCACCTGAAATGATTATAAGAGAGCATGCCAGTTAAAGAAGCAGCTACCTCTGCAAGGTTTGGACAATACCTCCGATAGAATCCAAGCATGCCCATGACTCTTCTGATGCCTCTCTTCATCTTTGGGACCTGGAAGTCTGTGATGTCTTTCACTCTGGCCTCTAATGGTGTGATGCAATTCTGGCCAACTTGGTGTCCTAGGTAGTTGATAGTACTCCTCCCGAAGGTGCTCTTTAGGTTCACAGTGAGATGGGCTTGTGCCAGTCTATCAAGTAAACCCCACAACCTGTGCATGTGATCACTCCATGTGTTAGAGTACACTACTATGTTATCCGAGTATGCCCTGACACCCAGCAGCCCCACAACTAGCCAATTTACAAGGCACTGAAAGGATGCACCAGTATTTTTCATCCTGAATGGGGTCACTTTATATTGAAAATGCCTGTGTGGGGTAACAAAAGCAGATACTTTAGTAGCCTTGCTTGTAAGGGGAATTTGATGATATCCCTTTATCATACCTAATTTGGATAAATATCTTGCAGCAGTGACCTCCTCAGTAAGATCATCTATTCTGGGGAGAGGGTAAGGGTCTGCTTTTGTGATTGTGTTCACCTTCCTGTAATCAACATACAATCTCCACTTACCTTCAGGTTTAGGTACCAGCACAGCTGGCAAAGCCCAAGGACTAGTGCTAGGTTCCACTAACCCTTGATCCATGAGCTGCCCTTACTTCCTCCCCCATGATCCTCTTCTGGAGTGACAATCTGTATGGTGACTGCTTCACTGGCTTGGCTCCATCTTCTAGGACATCATGAGATATTGCTTGAGTAACGGTAGGGCTTGAGGAAAATATCTGGGCATTCTTGCAAAGAAGTGCTCAGACTTCCTCCTGCATCTCTCCCTCCAGTGATGACAGAGATTCCTCCAATGCCTCACTTATGTCTGATCTGCCCAAATTCATAAAAGGTTAGATCCCCACTATCTGAATCAAGGTTCCTGTCAGCTCACCCTGTCTCAATCATACTAATTGCTTTCTCCTCTACTGTTCCCTTAAACTCTTTCAGAAGGTTAATATGTGCTTATAGCACTCCAGACCTCCTCATCAGGTTTCTTAAAGCATAATTATGACTCCCCTTTCTCTCAAGTACTTTGAATGGTCCCTCATATTTTGGATGCAATGAGGTATTCTGAGGGGACAACACAAGCACATATTCACCAACTTCTAGATTCCTCTTAACCAAATTCCTCCATAATAATCCGTGTAGGTATCGTGCACTTTCAAGATTTCTTTTTGCTATTTGCCTGACCTTCCTCAACTTCTCGAAGTTGGTACCCACTAGCATGGTGTACATGGTACTTCTTTCTGGGGGTTTTGACAGTAGTTCATATAGGGATGCAAGGGGCTCCCTTTGGGCCCTACCAAACATCAAATAAAAAAGAGAAAAGCATAGATCTTCATGTACATTTATTCTAGTGACATATAGTAGCAAGTCTATGCCTTAATCCCAATCCTTCTCAAATTCTAACACGAAGGCTCAAATCATGCATCTTAAGGTTCCATGAAACCTTTTGAGACTCCCTTGACTTTTGGGTGATATGCTGATGTGATCACATGTCTTATGTTGAAGCTTTCCAGGGCCCCTTTGAATATCCCACTTAAAAAGTTAATGCCTCTCTCACTTTGTGCCTCCTGAGGCATACCCATTTTACTAAAATAAGACATTAGGGCTTTGGTGATTGTTCTGGCCTTAATGTCTGGGAGAGGTATCACTTCAGCATATTGAGTAGCCTGACACATTATGGTGAGGAGAAATGACTTCCCAGATTTTGTCTTTGGGAGAGGTCCTATGTAATTGATAACAATTTTGGAAAAGGGTTCCTTGATGACAGGAACTTGGCATATGGGTACTTTCTGAGGTGTATCATTTGGCTTCCCAGTCACTTGACACACAACACACTGCTTAACCACTCTTTTGACATCTGACAATTGAGGCCAGAAAAAGTGCACTGATATTGTCTGCTTTGTTTTAGTGATCCCAAGGAGACTGTATTTACCTAGTTGTATTTACCTAGTTGTATTTTGCGGGAAGGGGAGCTATGCTCGTGTTGTCCCGTCTTTGTATCTTGCAGTGTCTAGTTTGTTTTTAAACTCATGAATGGTTTTTGCGCATACTATTTCATTGTCCAGTTTGTTCCAAGTGTCCAAAACTCTATGAGGAAAACTGTTTTTCTTCAGTTCTCTTCTATAGCTATGTTTTTTTATTTTCTTTCCATGTCCTCTTGTGTTTCTTTTGTCCCAGTTAAGTAAGTTCTCACTATCGAGTACCTCTGTGCCTTTCATGATTCTGTAGATGGTCAATAGGTCACCTCTCTCTCTTCTTTGCTCCAGTGTCGGTAACTCCAGTTTAGCCAATCTCTCTTCGTATGATAGGTTTGCAAGTGCAGGTGCCATTTTTGTAGCTGCTCTTTGGATTCTTTCTATTTTCTTTATATTCTTTTTGGTACTGGGGGACCACAATGTCGCTGCATACTCTAATCTAGGCCTTATCAATGTAACCAATATTTTTTTCATCATGTCTTCGTCCAAGTATGTAAACGCCACTTTTATTGATCTTAGCAAGTTGTAAGTCTCCCCGACAATTTTGTTAATCTGTATATCATAGGACAAGTCGTTCGTGATAATTACTCCCAAATCTTTTTCGGATCCTACTTTCTTTACTTCTTTGGTTCCAATTGTATATTTTCCTGATATTCTGTTTTTGCTTTTTCCAAACTCCATTATGCTACACTTCTTAGTATTAAAGTCCACTTCCCATTTCTGACTCCAGTTCCATACCCTATTTAGGTCTTCTTGCAGTGCTTCACAGTCCTCATCAGTTTCTATTTTCCTTAGCAGTTTGGCGTCATCGGCAAAGAAGCTCATGTAGCAGTTCACGTCCTCATCCATGTCATTCATATAGATAGCAAACATTATTGGTGCCAGCACAGATCCTTGCGGTACTCCACTGATCACCTCTTTCCAGTCTGAATATTTTTCTCTGAGCACTACTCTCATCTTTCTACCAGTCAGAAAGTCCTCTATCCATTTTAGTAGGTTTCCCTGTATTCCTCCTATGTGTTCCAGTTTTTTTAGTAGTTTTCTGTGTGGTACTTTGTCAAAGGCTTTTTGCAAGTCTAGGAATGCACAATCAGCCCATCCATTTCTTTCTTGCACTATGTCTATTAGTCTTGAGTAAAAGCATATTAAGTTTGTGGAGCATGATCTTCCTTGTCTGAATCCGAATTGTCTTGGGTTTAATATGTCATTGTCTTCCAGATGTTTTACCCATCTATTCTTGATTATTTTCTCACAAATTTTGGCAATGGTGCTTGTTAGTGATACTGGCCTATAGTTGGTGGGTTCTTCTTTGTTTCCTCCTTTGTGTATTGGTACAATGTTAGCGTTTTTCCAGTCCTCGGGTATCTTTCCTTCTTTGAGTGAGCTGTTTATTAAGATGTGTATTTTGTCTGTTAGTTCTTCTTTGCACTCCTTTAGAATCCAATTTGCAATACCGTCCGGGCCATGTGATTTTCTGACATCCAGCCTTGATAAATGTTCTGATATTTCCTTTAGTGATGCTGTAAACTCATTCATGAGGGGAGATTTCTTGTTTTTGTCTATGTCACAATTCGGTATTTTCTCTCTGGTGAAAACAGATTTAAAGTGATTGTTCATGACTTCGGCCATCTCTAAATCTTCTGTGTATTCTATGTTTCCTTGGCATAGTTTCACCAATTCCTGTTTGTTTTTAAGTTTACCATTCACATACCGATAGAATAGTTTGGGTTGCTCTTTGCATTTGTCTATAATATCCTTCTCATGGTTCCTTTTCTCCTCTCTTCTCACATTAACATACTCATTTCTATAGTTAACATAAATTTGCCATTTGCTTTGTTTTTTGTCTTTTCTCCACTTTTTCCAAGCTTTGTCCCTTCTGTCTTTTGCCTCACTGCATCTTTTGTTGAACCAACATTTAATGTACTCTCTCTCTCGCTTTTGTCTTGGTACATGCCTGTTTACCCCTTCATTGTAGTTTTCCATCAATATATTCCATTTCTCTTCCACTGCTGTTTCTTCCCTGTAAAATATTTCCCAGTTTGCATTCCGGAAGAATGTCTTTAGTTTTGTAAAGTCTGTTTTGTTGTACCTCAGTCTTCCTTTCCTATGCTTTTCGTTCCTCTCTATGTCTATTTCTTCCTTTAGTATAGTTTCGATGAGTACATGGTCACTCTTTCCAATTGGTGTCTCATACTGGACTTTATGCACTATTTCAGGCTCTGTTGTAAATATTAGATCTAGTTTCGATGGCTCTTCATTATTTCTGTACCTTGTGTTTTCATGGACCCATTGGGTCATTGTGTACTCCATGGTCATATCTAGCAGTACATTGCCCCACGAGTCATCTCCTCCTTGCACTGTCATGCTGTCCCAACAAATTTCTTTGCAATTGAAGTCCCCCATAACTACCAGATTACCCTTACCCATTAGTATCTCATTGAGTGATTTTCTTGTGTCATCTAGCATTTTTTTATGTTCAATTTCTTTCCAAGCGCTTGTTTTTGGAGGCACATAAGTCACCACAAACTTTCTACTTTTCATATTCTTGCCTTCGACTTTTATCATGATCAATTCAGCATTACCTTTGCCCTCTGCAATTTTTGTCACCTTTAGGTCTTTCTTGGCCAAGAACATGATTCCCCCTCCCTGTTTCTTGTCCCTGTTTTTTATCCAGTAGTTGTATAAACCTTGTCCGATAACAGTGGATGGTATTTCACCTCTTAGTTTAGTCTCTACAATTCCCATTATGTCTGGTTTTGCTTCTAACAGATAATCATTGAGTTCGTTCAGTCCCGAAATTAGTCCGTCAATGTTGGTATAGGCCACTTTTAATTTTCTTCCTTCTCCCTGGTTTCTTCTTCCCTTGTTTTGTTCGTTTTGAAGCGCCATTGTCTTAATCTCAAGTCTATTACTCTCCACTGGAATTCTTTGCATTCTGTCTCCGATCTTTTCAAGTTTTTTTCCTTTGCTTCTTCTCTTAGCGCCCTTTCTTTTTCTAATTCCTCAGTACTCATTTCTCTTTTTATCCATATCTTATTGTATTTTTCACTCTTTGCCAAGTTACCTACTTTTTCAAATATGTCTTCTACTACCACTTGTGACCTTAGTTTTATCTTTAGAGGTCGATTCCTATCCTTAGTATAGCGACCAATTCTGTAAGTCTCTTCTAAGTCTGTGCCTGAATCACTATCTCCCCCCTGAATTTCATTAAGGATTTCTACTGCTGTCTCTTTTTCTTCTTTTTCTCTCATGTACCTCGCCAATCCTTGTTTTTCTTTAAGCCCATAAACCACAATACATTTCTTCCTATCTACTGTGTCCCTGACCCAATTTGCTTTTTCGTTAATCACTTGAATGATTGTGTCTTTTGCATTATCTTGCATTTGCTGCTTGACTATTTCTTTGAAAGCAATTTCTTTATTTTCAATATTTTCTTTCCACTTCTTAATTTCCTGGATACTGTCCCCACCTAAGTTTTCTTCGATCTTTTGTGTCAATTCTTGGAATTTGTTGTTCACTTCCTGCTTTAGATTTTCGCTATTATTATCATTAGTTTTCTTCTTTTCATTATCATTCTTCAGTTCATTTATGTCTCTTTTCATTTCTTTAATTTCGTTTGTAAGATCCAAGTTAGCTTTTTTCAGGTCAGAAATTTCATGGTTAGTCTTAGATAAACAATCAATTAAACCAATGACCTCTTTTCTTAAGTCCATGATTTCATTTTCCCACCGAGTCCTATTTTTGCTCATCTCTCTCTCTATCTCTAATAATCTACTTGAAGGAGTGATTGTGCCAACAGCACTGTATGGGGCAGAAACGTGGAATATAAGAGAAGAAGAGAGAAGGAGTTTGAATGTGTTTGAGATGAGGTGTCTGAGAAGTATGGTGGGGGTTACTAGGCTGGATAGAGTGAGAAATGAGGAGGTGAGGAGGAGAACAGGGGTGAAAAAGGAGCTGGGAGATAGGGTTGATGAAAGAATATTAGGATGGTTTGGACACATGGAAAGAATGAGTGAAGAAAGACTAGTAAAAGAGGTATGGAAGGCAGATGTGGAGGGAGTGAACATGAGGGGACGTCCTAGGATGAGGTGGATGGATGGGGTGAAGGGGGCTTTGGGGAAGAGGGGAATGTCTGTTGAGGAAGGAAGGGAGAGGACGGAAGACAGAGGTGAGTGGAGAATGGTTGTATATGGATGATGTTGTGACTGCATGAGGAGGAATAGGCGGGGGGGTGGGGGCCGGGGTAGTATGTGTGAGTAAATTTTGACGCAGCCCGAAGGGATTTCTCCCCGTCCTCGCCTTATATGCAGAGGGGGACGGTGAGGGGGGGGGGGTCGCCGATGAAATGAAGCGGCCTTGCTGTGGATGTACTGTGTCTTGCGACACTGCTTCTGACCCAGGGCGGTGGGCAGGGTGCAGGGATGACCCGTCATCCAGGAGGTGCTCAGATGAGAGGGAGGGTGGGAGGGGTGTGCAGTGTATTTAGGGATGAAATGGGTGGGAGTGTTTTTATGCCTTTCCCTTTTTGGCTACCTCCCTTGTAAGGGGGAAAAAGCCTTGGTATATGTATGTATGTAAGGTGGGTGTACAAAGTCTCATGAGCTAGCCTTACAATCTTCTTCCTTATCACTTGAGGCACTACTATCTGAGTAACAGTATCACCCCCAACCATTTCTGGTACCTTGTATTTTCTCAGGAGTACACCATCCTCAATGACGAACTCCCTCTTGCTGTACTTCCCTTCCTCCTGATCATCCTCCTCAGCTGCTTGGAATACCGCCTCCAACTCTGGATCCTCCTGCTGTAGTCGAATGAGTTCCTTCCTATCTATGGCCATCTTATGGACCATCTCATCTGGTAGAACGTCATCTCCCTGGCCTCCAGCTACTTCTCTGGCTGCTACCTGCTTTTCTTCCTCACCACTCTCTTTCTGTGACTCCTTCAGGACCATGTTTTCAGTGTCTGCACCGAACAGGGGGTCCAGGTTGTCATCACCTCATTCTTCATCTCCTCATGACTTCTTGGCCTGGCATCTGGTGATGACGGCCACAGGGATGGCCATGTCAGCTTCGACTGTGTGTGTATGGGTCAGCCCAGGTATGGGGTCATCCACTGTCTTGAGTTTGACCTGGACTATCTTGCTTACATCATTTCCAAGGAGGACACCTATTCCTTTTATTTGAAGCTCTGCTACTCCTACTTCAACACTTGCTATCCGACCATCTATCTCAAGTAACACTTTAACTGTGGGTGGTAATGTCGTCATTCCTCTGGTTGATCCCATGGTGAACTGACCTATGTGTATATTTTCTAGACCTGGTATTGCATTTGGCCCCACAATAGTGTGGGATGCCCCTGTGTCTCCTAGAACCTTGACCACATATTTCCTTTCACTCCCCTCTGTTCCTATTCTGGTGTCCTGTATATATGGTAACCACTCTTGGCTGATCCCTGTTTTGACTGTTTCATCACACCCTACTCCATCTACACAGCAATTTCTATCCTCTGTCTTGTCCACTACTCCCTTCTCCTTTGCTTTGCTGCTCTCCTGTTTTTGTTTCCAGTTTTAGCTCTGTTGCCAGCATCACTTTCAGTTCCCTTCTCTCCTTAATTACTGGTTTTAATTCTGTTAACTGTTCCTTCTATGGTATATTTCTTCCCTACACTTTCTTTTCATCATTGTCTTAAGGTAAGTTATTCACTCGTCTGTAGGCCACATGCTTCTTTTGTCCTACTTAGTCAAGTACCACTTAGTAGTAGGTTATTTAAAATGGTTTAATTAATTCCTTGAATTTCTTCACCAATTCTTCAACTTAGTTTAAGTATACCATTCCCACCTAGGATCCCCAATCCACTCACCAAGCCAACGCTGATCCGATGTTACTATTTAATTCATCCAATAATTACAAATAAGTGCCTCCCCTTAAGGGTGTGACTTTTCTTCTGTGTACCAATAATTTTTCTCCACCCTTTTCTCCAATCAGAAAGACTGTTACACTGTCTCAAGTAATACTGCTTACGGAAGCAATCTTGGTCATGAAATGGAGTGGCTTAGTGTTTACATTTTGTCATATCAGCACCAATATAGATACCCTAGCTTGTGTTTACAAGCTTTAGACAGTGAGCAAGAATATGCAAGTCTGTAACTCTGTCGCGGCTATTGTTTTCAAAACATCTAACTCGTAAAAATGAATTTCTCGCCACCTACCCCTCTATCTACCTACTTGTCTACTACTTGTCTACTTTCATCTACCAGCCTCTTACAGGGCTCGGCAGCTACCCTTGGTCATCCCAACCAATTATTTTCTACTACCCTCTTACAGGGCTTGCTAATATATACTTGGAAAATTATCATACTGTATACAAGAAGCTAAATATTTAAACTATTTCTGTATAAATTCACTAATTCTAAAACTTAGTTTAATTACACCAGAGGATTCCCACCTAGGATCCCCAATCCACTTGGAAAATTATTATACTGTATACAAGAAGCTAAATATTTAAAGTATTTCTGCATACATACATACATACATATACCAAAGGACTTTTTCCTCCTACACGGGGGGGTAGCCAAAAAGAAAAAGGCATAGAAAACATTCCCACCTATTCCATTTCCTATATATTCCACTCCCCTCCACCCTCCTCCCTCCCTCTTATCTTGGCACCTCCTGGATGATGGGTCATCCCTGCATCTTGTCCACTGCCCTGGGTCAGAAGCAGTGTCGCAAGACACAGCACATCCACAGCAAGGCAGCTTCATAAATTTGGTGATGCCCCCTTCTCCGTCCCCCCATGCATAAAAGGAGAAGACAGGGAGAAATCCCTTCGGGCTGCATCAATTTTTTTTCTCATACATACTTCCTCATCCCCCATCCCCCACCCACTCCCCCTCATGCATCACAGCATCATCTATACAGAACCCCTCTCAATTCACCCCTATCTTCTGTCCTCTCCCATCCTTCCTCCACAGATATTCCTCTCTTTTGTAATGCCCCTTTCACCCCATCCATCCATCTCGTCTTAGGATGCCCCCTCATATTCACTCCTTCCACCTCTGCCTTCCACACTTCTTTTACTAATCTTTCTTCACTCATTCTTTCCATGTGTCCAAACCATCCTAATACTCTTTCATCAACCCTATCTCCTAGTTCCCTTTCCACCCCTGTTCTCCTCCTCACCTCCTCATTTCTCACTCTATCTAGCCTAGTAACCCCTATCATACTTCTCAAACATTTCATCTCAAACAGATTCAAACTCCTTCTCTCTTCCTCTCTCATGTTCCATGTTTCTGCCCTGTACATTGCTGTTGGCACAATCACTCCTTCATATAACCTCCTCTTAGCATCCATTCCTAGATGTTTATTTCTCATTGGTTGTGCACTGCTTTGGTTGTGGTTGCATGCACTGTAGACTGGTGTACCCGTTCACTTTCTTGCACCAGTCTTGTAATTACTTCGGAGGTTCATCCCTCACTGTCACCACTTTTAGCTCTGTTGTCACCATCACTTTCAATTCCCTTCTCTCCTTAATTACTAGTTTTAATTCTGTTAACTGCTCCTTCTATGGTATTATATTTCTTCCCTTCACTTTCTTTTCATCACTGTAAGTTATTAACTCATCTGTAGGCCCCATGCCTCTTTCATTCTACTTAGTCAAGTACCACTTAGTCATAGGTTATTCAAAACAGTTTAATTAATTCCTTGAGTTTCTTCACTAATTCTACAACTTAATTTAACCCCTTCCATATGGTGCCGCACACGTAGGCGTCATGAGGAGCAAGTGGATTCGCGACGCTGCCATATCGGCGTCTTGATTATATTTATTGTAGTCGCCCCTGTGTTTTTACATTCTCCCTAATCTGCTCTTAATCCCATTCTCTGTGGTTTTCAAAATTCACGGGTGAAAGAGAGAACGATCGATATAAGCGGTGACCATATTTTATGATGCGAGTATTATTACGACATGTCGTACGGCTGGCATTGGCTGCTGCCCACGAGATTTAAGTCCCGTAGTGAAGTGGTTAAGTACATCAGAGGATTCCCACCTAGGATCCCCAATCCACTCACCAAGCCAACTCTGCTTCGATGTCACTATTTAAGTGGCTTAGTGTTTACATTTCTTCATATCAATGCCAATATAGAAACCCTAGCTTATGTTTACAAACTTTAGATGGTGAGCAAGATTATGCAAGTCTGTAACTGTCACAGCTATTGTTTTCAAAACATCTAACTCATAAAAATGAATTTCTCGCCACCTACCCCTCTATCTACCTACTTGTCTACTACTTGTCTACTTTCATCTACCAGCCTCTTACATCCAGTCTTGCATGTCCCCTTTGTTTTCCTTAACTTCAGGGGAAGTTTCCATCCCATGACCAAAGGCTCTACAAGAATAACACTCCCTATCTTGATCCACATCTTTCCTGTTTTCCTCCACACACATTTTTTCCTGCCTTGTTTGCTTGCTTCCCATGTCCTGCCTGTACATTTGTTCACCAAGGCTAGCATAGCAATCCTAAGTTCTGTGGCCATATCTCTCACATCTGAAACATTTCACTGATTTTCTCCAGCTATCCCTTATTTGCAGTCTTATATATCTTTGACTTGGAATTGCAAGCATGCATCTGTTCTCACTCTTTTGAGTTTGTGTCATCCTTTTCTTCTTATTTTCACTTGTTCTTAGTGTAAAATTTTCGACAAACCCTGCCTCTTTTACCAGCGTCTGGCATTTCTGCGTGGTCATATACAGCCTAGCTTCATTGCTCAATAAATTGAGAAATTGTTACCTCCAGGTCTTTCTCAGTATTTACTGCATTTTCTGCTCACATCCATTTTTCTAGGTCACTCCTTATATTCCTGGCTAGATCCATATATCTAGGACCGATATCTCTCCTATCTTCCCTAAATTTCTTTATGAAATACTCTGGGGAAGCCTCATATACCTTTAGTATTCCACTCTTAATCTGATCATAATCATAAGTACTTCTCTATCAAATATTGTGTACACACTTGAGGCTTTTGGAGTTAGGCTAGATCTTATCATCACTGACCAGAGGTCTCTTTTCCATCCTACCTGTTTGGCCAAGCCCTCAAATGAAGAAAAGAATAATTTTGGATCCTTTTCAGTAAATCTGGGGATAAGATGATTTGCTTTTATGATGCTGTCTACTATACTTCCTTCACTACTTGTTCCTGTTGACTGTTGCATAGGCTGTCCATTTCCAACCCTATTCATTTCCCTTTTGGTTTCTGTCCCTTTTCTAGGATAAAGCTCACTGTATGATTCAACTGTAGGGTCCCTACTTATTCTAACTCCGCTCATACCACCTACTACATCATAATATCTACCTCTTTCCTGTGGAAGTCTTTCATCTTCAACTCTAACTTCCTCCATGAAATATCTCCCTCCTATCCTTGGCAATCCTTCATCTATCCAGGTTTTTCTCCTTTCATCCTCCCTACTGTAATAACTGCCCTTTACCTGTGGGAATTCCTCAAAGTAGTGCAATGCTGACCCCTGTCTGTGGGTAATTTCATTGTATCTCATCCTATTTTCAAATTTGTTCTCCTCCATGCGATATCTACCACCTAGCCTAACTTCACTCTTATTATCCCCCATGTCATAGTGCCTGAATTGTGGGAATTTCTCAAAACTATGAAATTCTGCTCTTTGTCTTCAATTGACTTCATCATCTATTCTGCTCTCACTGATACTACTTCTCACATTATAATATCTGTCAGCTCTGTCCTCCCTTGCCTCATAATATCTGCCATTCCTATTTCGTTCTGATTCCATGTCACACAGTATCTCTCTTTCCTTTCATTCCTTATGTCATAATATTCCCCTCTTCTATCACTTCTTGTATTACAATATCTCCCTCCTACCTGTGAGAATCCTTTGAAGTCATGCCTAATTTCAGAACTGCTTGAAGTGTTTGAATGTGGCATCTTTTTTTTTTTTTTTTTTTTTTTATTGTTACAAAGAAAATGGCATGGCACTGATATGTAAACACAGGTAGTGAAAGCACTCCTGTTTCTAAGATTGATCATGATTTTAGTTGCTCGGTGACCTAACGTTCCTGTTTTTTCTTCTAATTTCCTATTGAGTATTTTGCACACACAAATTTCTTTATCCAGTGAAGATGAAAATTTATCCCAGACAGGAGGCCCCTAATTATATGTCATGAACTAGGCCCTGCATTTGAATTAGTACATCGAATCATAAACCATGACTTGAGCAGTCCCTGCAATCCAAACATCTATTTAGCCTCTTTTAGATAATTTAAATCTCACTGGGGTTAAGAAAATGGTGGAGCACAATTACTTAATTCAATTTGTACATAAATTACAATTTGCCTTTAACTTACAATGAAGTTGGTGTGAACAGAGTGCAAGTGTGATAATCAGGAGAGCCCAAAAATGTCTGCACATTTATTTATACTAGAGCCATACAACACCAGTGCCATGGCACAGGTGCCAATGTATGCTGATGTAACCTATTCTATCACAGTTTACCCAGCTCCACACAGTTTACCCATTTCTTTATTTTTGTGTGAAGGAGGCTCACAACATATCCTCTACTATTCATCTAAAATATGTAAGCATGGGAGGGCCTAGAGGTGAGGGCCCTACTTTGGGTCATCATCTTGATTTATGTGCCCTCTGACCTCTGATGACAGGAGGCTCCGATTGTGTAGTCCTCCACTGCTGGCCTCCAAATCCTCTGCAACTTGGATGACAAAATAAGTTACTCCTGTCTACAACTAGAAATCTTACTCTACATTCTTGAATAAACCTATACATTTTACAATATACCTAAAAAAAAGGCACTGTGGTTCCAGCTAGGACATGCCCATGTCCTTTGTCAGTGACATGTCATGGAACATAACATGAAGATGAGGTTAAAAGACTGCAGCTGTATGGTGAATACATGAATTACAGAGAAGAGGCTATCAGGGGGATAGACTGTTGGAGTGACTGAGAGCAGGTGATGAAAGGGTCATGGATAGAACAACTGTTGACTGAGGCTCTTGAATGTTGTCTGATGATATGTTGACATTAGGCAACTGGGCTGTGTAAGGGGTTCCAATTTGTGGGTCAATGTGGACAGATGTGGCTGGTGAAGGTGGATCATGTTTGCTATCAGCTGGGTCTGGTGAAGAAGTTCCTTGGTTGGTTGGCATATCTGGTGCTACAGCTGGAGTAAATATGCTAAGCTGTGGGCCTACAGTACCTCTGAGGAGATCTTGCATAAGTATAGAACAGTTTGGGTACACTGGAACATATTTTTGGAGGTATTTGTGGTTCCGCAGAGTAACCTTCCCAGAATCATCAACACAGATAACATTTTGATCAAACTGACATACCTCTTTGACATGATCAGTTCTGTCTCATCAACAAGGATTAGGTCCAATCTGGTTCTGAATTTGAATGTAGTCCCCAAATTTGAGTGGTGGTAGACATTTAATGTCTTCAGAGAGAAGATCAGATATCTTCAAGTGACAGATCCTTAGTGTTCACTCTTATAAGGAAAGAGTATCCTGCCAAGTAGGGTGAGGCTTGTAGTGACCAGAGATAACTTTGTGTCTTTGTCAGGAGTGTTATAATACTGGATTATTGCACATTAGAAGGCATCTGTGCCAAGTTCTTCATTAGAACATATATTGTTTGTGATCGTATGCTTCACAGTTTTAATGTCAACTTCAGCATGGCAATTACTGTGAGGGAAATCCACTGATGAGATACAATGGTGTACTCCCCAGTCTGTGAGAAACCTTTGAGTGGTAGCAGATGTGAACTTGGGTCCACCATCACTTGACAGTTCATTAGGGATACCAAATGTGACAAAGCAGTGACATAGATTAACTATGAGTCCATCTGAACCTGTGTTAGCTCTTTCAACAATAGGCCAGTCGGAGTACCGGTCTACAATGACCATGTAGGATATGCCTTTATTTTTGAAAAAGTCACTGCAGATCATTTGGAATGGGTATGCTGGCATGATGGGGGTAACAGGTGGAGCAAATGGTTGTGATAGTGCCATTCCATTGCAATTGATGCATCACTTCTTTAGGTTGACAATATCCTGTGTGATGCCAGGCCAAAATACAGGTGACTCAGCTTGTGATATCATTGAAGAAATGCCCTGATGTGCTGAGTGAAGAGCAGCTAACACAGACTCTCTCAGTGCCTGTGGAATCACAATCTGGTTCTTATACATGGTAACATTATCTATGGTGTATAGGTATGGTCTGAATGGTTTGTAGGCACTAAATGGTGGAATAATTGTCCAAAGGTTGTAGAAGGCCTCTTTCAATTAGATTCAGTAGTTTTTGCAAGTGTGGATCACTACAGGTTACCTCTTTGACATTGTCCTAGGTGGCGCATTACAGGTGACTAAGGACTAAGTGATGTAGTAGCTACTAAGTGCAAGTTATGATCACCATTGTCTAATTGTTGATTGTCTGAGGACCACATGCTAGTGAGGATGAAGTGGAGATAATCTGGTAGGGATTCCTGATTATGTATGACAGCGATATCATCCTTTAGAACTATCTTCTAAGCATCACTAGTAGGGTGTTAAGATAAGGCATCAGCAGCATGATATTTCTTGCCCGTTTCGGATGCCCGCCTCGCTTTATCTCCTTGGTCTGTGCCTTCCATGAGGGCATGACGGGGAGAGTTCTCAATCAAGGTGGCATCTCGGAGCCGTTTGTCTTCACCGGCGGCCTCAAGCAAGGCTGCGTCCTGGCCCCAACGCTATTTTCCCTATACACCGCCGCCATGATAAATGAGAGGCCCCAAGATGCACCAGCAGTTAACGTCCGCTACCGCCTGGACGGGGGGCTCTTCAAGCTCTCCAGATTACGCTCAACCACCAAGACGTCCATCATAAGTGCCAGGGAGCTGCAATACGCGGACGACAATGCCACCCTAAATCGGTCCCCGGAACATCTACAGCAGACAACAGACCTCTACGTAGACGCCTACCAGCACTTCGGGATGCAGGTCAATACAGAGAAGACAAAGCTCCTGGCTCAACTACCTCCCAACCAGGCCACACTTGTAGCCAACGCACAGATCGGCGACCACCCAGTTGAGAGCGTGGACAACTTTACCTACCTAGGGAGCATCCTCTCAAGAACGGTCACGTGTGAAAAAGATATTGAAAACCGGATCAAGGCAGCCCACTCTGCCTATGGACGTCTCGCTCATCGCGTCTTCACCAACCACGGGCCCACCATGCACAGATCATGGTGTTCCGGGCCGTGGTTCTCTCCACCCTGCTGTACGTGTGTGAAACCTGGACCCTCTACAAACGCGACATTAAACGCTTTGAGAATTGCCAACAGTCCAAGCTCCGGCATATCCTCCACATCCACTGAAAGGATTGTATCACCAACAACGAGGTCCTCTCTCGTGCGGCCCTCTCCAGTGTTGAGGCCACTATCCTCCAGCACCCCCTTCGCTGGGTGGGACACGTCGCTCGGATGGAACCCTCTCGCCTTCCTAAAATCATTCTCTTCGGAGAACTGGCCCACGGCAAAAGACCACGTGGAGCCCCTAAGCGCCGTTATAAGGACCAACTCAAGCTCTCTTTGACACAAGCTGGCATCCCCCCAATTGACTGAGAAGATATGGCTCAGGACCGGGGTGTGTGGAGACAAGCGGTCAAGAGTGGCGTGGAGGGCTTCGAAACTCAGTGGAGAGAACGGGATAAACAACGACGCGAGGAGAGGAAAGCAAAGGCGATGCAATCCCAGCCTCCACCGACCCTCCCCTGCGATTCATGTCCGCGGCTTTTCCGGCACCGACTGGGGTTGCTAAGCCATATTAGACATCGATACGGAGGAACATCATGAAGAGAAGGAAACAGGGGTCCTCTCTTCCTCAGACAACGAGGGGATGCCGACGACTATAGTTGTTAAATCTTACTACACGATCAACTTGACCTTTTACCTTTATTTGATGACCTCCATAAGCAGTCAATTCTTTGGAAGATGGAGTCATTTTAACATTTAGTACTTTTAGCCAATTTTCACCCAACAGTGAAACACATGAACCAAAATCTATCTCTAAAGGTATAGATTTATCATTTAACACAAGCTTATAAATTTCTGGTTTAACAGGTTTTATACAATCACAAGAAACTTTGAGCAACATGCTTTTATCAACAACATTATAAGCACTATGTGCTTTGGATATAAAGATATTGAAAGGAAACAAAATTCCTGCCCAAGAAACATTTACTTTTCTTATTTTTGTCTCTATTTTCCACATGTGGGGACAAGTAGGGGGGTTGCCATGTAAGTGAAACAGCCCTGCTGTGGATGTGCTCTGTCTTGCTTCATTGCTTATGACCCAGGCAGTGGGCAGGAGACAGGGATGACCCTTCATCCATGATGAGCTAAGATAAGAGGGAACCAAGGATGGTGGATGGGAGTGGGTGCATACCTTGACTTATCTACTTCACATATAAGGGGGAAGAAGCCCTTGATATATATAGATTTTGTCAACTCGTGATTTCAAAACAGCATTATTTATTGTATACACTTTAAAATTCTACTGTTTTATGAAAAAGCCCTCAACCATACTCACCCATCTTGTTAAATCACATGAAGCACAACCAACTGAATGTAACAAAAATACTTCAGCCCCATATTACCCAAACATCTACAACAACCTATCACCTACACCACACAGCACATCCATACAAAGATGCATTCACATAGAGATCACAAAACAAGATCAATTCCATCCACCAAACTCCCTATTCCATCAAACCCCTCCAGACATTATCCCTCACAGAAAAATCCCTCCCCAAAGAAGTAAATTTAGGAGTAAGAGGGAAATTACACCAGTTAGGCTCATTCATAGGTTCAGATATCCAAGACTTCTCTAATGATAGTATTGAATTTCAAGGAAAAAGGCTGGGTCTCATCATTACAGGGAACTTTCAGATACCTTTATTGTGTTAATTAGGAAACATTTGTTAGAAATTTGCTGGGCCAGTAATAAAGCTTGTATTGGCATTTGTAAGGTTCTCAATTGATTTCCCTAGATGGCACCTACTCGTTTTCTTGTCACATGTTTTATGAATGGTGAAATGAGCTCAAAATGTCATTAGGAGTGATTATAAATAGTAGTGCTTATAAATAAAATGTTTAAAATTTCATACGCTCCATTTGTTTACAGATGATACTGTGATGCAAGGAAGGGAGGGGACTGGGGGTGAGGGGGTATTTACCTAGTTATATTTTATGGGAAGGGGAGCTATGCTCATGGTGTCCTGCCTTTGTTTTTTCAGAGTGTTTAGTTTGCTCTTAAATTTATGAATGGCTTTTGCACAAACTATTTTTTCATCCAGTTTGTTCCAAGTGTCCACCACTCTATGTGGAAAACTGTTCTTCTTCAGATCTCTTCTATAACTATCCTTTTTGAGTTTCTTTCCATGTCCTCTTGTATTTCTCTTCTCCCAATTTAACAAGTCCTCTCTATTGAGTATTTCTGGGAACTTTCAGATAGCCCATCCATCCCTTTCTTGCACTATGTTTATTAGTCTTGAGTAAAAACATATTAAGTTTGTGGTACATGATCTTCTTTGTCTGAACCCAAATTGTCGTGGGTTTATTATTTTCTTCCAGGTGTTTTACCCATCTATTCTTGATTTTCTCACAAATTTGGCTATAGTGGTTGTTAGTGAGACTGGCCTATAGTTAGTTGGTTCTTCCTAGTTTCCTCCTTTATATGTTGGTACAATATTAGTATTTTTCCAGTCTTTTGGTATTTTTCCTTCTAGTGAGCAACTCATTATGTTATGTATTTTGTCCATTAGTTCTTCTTTGCATTCTTCTAGAATCCAATTTGCAATTCTGTTTGGGCCATGCAATTTCCTGACATCAAGGTTTGATAAATGTTCCATTATTTCTTTTTGTGTTGTTGATATCTCGCTCATGGGGGGAGATCGCACTTCATTCCCTTCGTCCCAGTATTGTGCCTTCTCTCTAGTGAAAACAGACTTGAAGTGATTATTCATGACTTCGTCCATTTCTAGATCTGTGTATTCTATATTTCCTTGGTGTAGTTTTAGCATTTCCTGTTTATTTTTAAGTTTACCATTCACATATCTATAGAATAGTTGGGGTTGCTCTTTGCATTTTTCTATAATGTCTTTTTCATAGTCCCCTTTTTTCCTCTCTTCACACTTTTACGTACTCATTTCTATAGTTCATATATATTTGCCATTTTCCAGGTTTTTTATCTTTTCTCCATCTTTTCTCTTCTATCTTTTGCCTCACTGCATCTTCTGTTGAACCAGCATTTAATGTACATTCTCTCTAGCTTCTGTCTTGGTACATGCATATTCACTGCTTCATTATAATTATCCATCAAGATATCCCATTTCTCTTCCACTTTTGTCTCTTCCATGTAAAATTTTTCCCAATTTGGATTCTGAAGGAATTTCTTTAGTTTTCCAAACTCCATTTTGTTGTACATCAATCTTCCTTTCCTATGCTTTTCATTTCTCTCCATGTATATTTCTTCCTTTAGTTCAGTCTCAGTAAGTACCGGTATATGGTAACTCTTGCCAATTGGTGTCTTGTATTCAATTTTATCCACAATTTCAGGTTCCATTTTAAATATTAAATCCAGTCTCGACAGCTCATTATTTCTGTATCTGGTGTTTTCACTGACCCACTATGTCATTGTATATTCCATGGTCAGGTCAGTAATAAATTACCCCACAGATCTTCTCCACCTTTCATTGTCATGTCCTCCCACTAAATTTCTCTACACTTAAGATCCCCCATAATTGCCTTGTATCTTCTAGCATTTTCATATGCTCGTTCTTTTTCCAAGCACTTGTTTTTGGGGGCACATAAGTCACCACAAACTTTCTACTTTTCATGTCCTTGTCTTCGACTTTTATCATGATCAGTTCTACATTACCTTTGTCCTCTGCAATTTTTGTCACATTCAATTTTTTTTTTGCCAAAACCATGATTCCTCCTCCCTGTTTCTTGTCTCTTTTTATCCAGTAATTGTATAGCCCTTGTCCAACATTGATGGGTGGTATTTTACCCCTTAATTCCCATTATGTCTGGTTTTTCTTCTAGCAGGTAATCATTAAGTTCATTCAGTCCTGAAATTAATCCATCAATGTTAGTATAGGCTACTTTTAATTTTTCTTTCATTCTCTATCTTTTTTCTGTCTTTGGTTTGCCCATTCTGATGTACCATTTTCTCAGTCTCATGTAGGGAGTGGTTATGTGTGAATGATATTTTGATGCAGCCCAAAAGGATTTCTCATTATCTTGTTCTGCATGAGGGGACAGAGAGGGGGGTTACCAATTAAGTGAAGTGACCTTGCTGTGGATGTGCTGTCTTGCTGCATTACCTCTGACCCAGAGCAGTGGGTGGGATACAGGGATGACCTTGTCATCAATGGTGACGTAAGGTGAGAGGTAGGAAAGGGTGGTGGGTGGGAGTGGGTATGTGCCTATTTACTTGGGTACCTCCCTTATAAGGTAAAAAAGCCAATGTTATATAAATAGATTATCCATTTCAGATCAGTGGAAGCATGATACCATATGTTTTCTTATTAAAAGTATTGATGTGTCATTGATTCACTGTACTTTTCTTGTTAATTACAAGTACATCTTTTTCTGCAGGTGGAGTGGGTTCATCCATATGAGGATATTGCAGAAGCTCCCACCCTTTCTCCTAGGGGCTTGCGAGTGGTACTGAAGCAGGAAAAAAAGAAAATGCTTGGCATGTTTGGGGGTGGGGACAATTCAAAAATAATGTCTGTGGTCAAACATCCCAAAATGCAAGTAAGTACAACTGCATGTTCAGTATCTGGCTTGTCAGCTCCTACAACTCTCATGCATGCACCGGGCACCTACCCTTCCAGCACATTAGTTAAAGAGCATGGTAGAGTTGAGAATTTGCAAGAGTTAGTGAGTGACGGAAGTCAAAGACAAAACAAAAGCCAAAAGTTGTACAGAAGTGGCAGAGGAGTAAGTAACAGTGAACCAAAGGCAACAGAACATAAAGGACTGTTTGGGAGACCTGGTATGACTTCATCTGTGGGCAAAAGGTCAAGCAAGGGAAATGGAATGTTTGGTGCACTCCATGGGGGCTTTCAAAATATTGGAAAAGGAATGTCCCAAGGTATTACACATATTAGTAAAGGTGTTGGCCAGGGACTGAAGATAATAACTGGAAACCCAGCTGCCAGGGAGGCAGTGAGTAGTGATGAAACCAAGGGGTTCAACGAGATGGAAGAACAAGTTTTACCACTAACAGAAAAGTATGTTATACCATGTATGGACTCCAAATTCCAGGTAGGAATGTTGCTTTCTGGGTTTATGTTTGGTGTCTCTTTTGTATTTGCCTAGTTGTATTTACCTAATTGTAGTATATAGGAAAGGAGCAACTCTCTTGGGTCCTGTCTCCTACTCTCCAATTTATCATACCTAGCTTTAAGTGTGTTTTTGTATGGCTGATTTATATGATATGGATGGAAAATTGTTATACAAGTTTGGGTTGTATGATGCTAGTGTTTTTTATCTGTTCATTCATTTATTTTATCTATTCATTTTGTTATTATTATTATTGAGAGAATCATAAGAGAGGTTCAGAGAAAAGAGAAGAGAAGTAAAGCATAAGGTCAAGGAGGCAAAAAGGAAAGCAGATGTGAAATGGAGTAAGAGTATGACAGAAAATTTTGAAAATAATAAAAAGATGCTTTGGAAGGAAATTAAGAGAGGAAGAGGAGGCAAATCAAGTACAAGAAGAAAAGGTAAAAGGTGCAGATAGAGAGATGATAATGGAAGAAAGGGCAATAAGAGGAATATGGGCAGAGTATTTTAGGGAGTTGCTAAATGTGAAGGAGGATAGGGATGGAAAAGGTAGTTGCAGTGGGAAGTGCAGGATCGTACCCGCATATAATGAATAGGATTAGGAAATATATATTAACGATAGTTACCAATTACTTACGGTAGGCACAGGTCCCATAGAAGAGGTAGGGGCCGGTAGGAGCAATCGCAGAAAGCCATTACGCAAAAGTGTAAGTCTGTTTAGTCATAATCATCAACATTGTCTTACGTACCTGTCTCCGGATTGTCTTACCGGCGTCTTATGTGTCAAAGTTTAAGTAGTTAAGTATAAGTTCTTTAGATTGGCGATATACTGCTACCGATCCGTTCTAGACGGTGAGTGCTACCCAACTGGCATGCTTCTAGTAACTGACTGTACTGTACTCGACTGACCGATACGACCCGCTCACGCCGGGCTGTCGTCCGTGCTCTCTCTACGTCCGAAAGCATTGTTCATTTGTTTCGTGTGTTTTTAGTAACGAGTTTAGATGACGCTACTGCACCCCTCCACCCTTAGTCAAAATATCTCTCCCTCCCTTTAGATACAAAAATTTCCCCATTTAAAATACTCCCATCCCTTCCCTTCCCCCATTTTTAGTAACAAGTTACAAATCTAGTTTCACAACAGGTCTCCTATCCCTTGAGGACCGTCGCAAATTAGGAGACGGGGAAGATATACTATTAGGTTTGACATTTTCTTGTCTAGGTGGAGAAGGATGAGCTATCGTAGTTGCTTCTGAAATAGGAAGTTTTGCAGGGGAACTAATTGAAGTAGTCACTGGTGAACTTTGTTCAGGTGGAGGAGTAATTGTTCTAGTTATAATTTGGTCTTGATGCCTCTTTACTATCTTACCAGAAGGCACTGAACACTGATAGGACAAAGGACCAGTTTGTTTTACGACTGTGGAAGGGATCCACTTTGAACCATCAGGGACATAGTTGCAAATCATCACTGGTGATTCAGCTGAGAGGTGTATAGATCGAGGGGCATTAGTATGTTCTTTCTTTTGTGCTTGCTGTTTCTTAGATACTCTAGAAGACACACCATCTGCAGGCCATAAAAGGTCCAGACACGAGCAGAGGTGTCTGCCAAACATCAACTTAGCTGGTGAGACACCAGTCATAGAATGCGGAGTTAATCTATAATTAAATAGAAATCTATCTAGAGTATCCTGAATAGCTGACTTAGAGGTACGTATGGCCTTCTTGAGAGTTTGTACCATTTTCTCCGCCAAACCATTGGTAGAAGGTTTGTATACTGTTGTAGTGATGTGCCTAATACCTGAATTATTACAAAATTCTTTGAACTCCTGAGATATAAAACATGGACCATTGTCCGATACAATTGACACTGGAAGTCCAAATCTAGAAAAGGAGTGTCGCAAGCACTTGATAGTTTCCTTACTTGTAGTACCAGAAGTAGGATAGATGCCCACCCACTTCGAGTGAGTGTCCACCATTACTATAAAATAGCGACCATCTACAGGACCTGCATAGTCAACGTGAAGACGATGCCATGGGTGATCAGGCCATTCCCAAGGGTGTAGCTCTGCCTTAGAAGGCATAGTTCTGAGAGCTAAACACTCTTGACAAGAATTTGTCAATTCTTCTAAATCCTTATCCAAATTTGGCCACCACACATAGCTACGGGCAAGTTCCTTCATGCGTGATAAGCCTGAGTGACCCAGGTGAAGTTCTTCCATTAGCCTAGTTCTCAATTTTGGAGGAACAACCACACGAGAACCCCACAAAACACAACCATCTTAGATAGAAAGTTCATCCCTTCTTCTGATAATTGGAGTAAATTCCAAACTATTCAAAGTCTTGGTATTAGAAGGCCAACCTAATTCACAAAAGCGCATGACCTTCGATAGAGTAGGGTCTTTCCGAGTATGTTCTTTGATATCTCCACTACCTACGGGTGAAGATTCTAGAAAATGTACTAAGTTAGTCCAATCAGCAGGCACTGGAGTGGAATCTGTAGTAGACATCAAAGGAAGACGACTAAGTGCGTCAGCGGTACCAAGGAGTGCACCCGACTGATGACTTAATGTAAACTTATAAGCTTGGAGTAGCAATGACCAACGTTGGATTCGTCCTGAAGACATAGGGGGAATAATTTTATTAGGTGAAAAGATTCCGAACAAGGGTTTATGATCAGTAATAACATCAAAATTATTCTGACCCCACAAATAATTGTGAAATTTGCACAAAGCATAGACAATAGCTAGTGCCTCTTTCTCTAACTGAGCATAGTTTCGCTCTGAAGACGTTTTGACTGAGGATTAGCATAGGAAGAGAGTATTTGGTGAGGAATATATTGAGTTTAGGACAGGTAGAGGTTGTGTGGATCAGATTTTTTTAGTAAGGTAGATATGTGAGAAAGCTTTAGGAAAAGGTAAGGATGTTTTTTGGGCCTTTATGGATTTGAAAAGGCTTATGACAGGGTAGACAGGAAGGCACTATGGAAAGTATTGCAGATATATGGGATATGTCACAACTTTGCGTTGTGACACATTGCCTATTACTTCCCATCTTCTTTCATCTCTTTTCAGCCCTTTCGGTTCATTTCCTTCACTCTATGTAATCGCTGACTTTGCATGCTTCCCATTTTCTTTAGTCTCTTTTCAGCCCTTTCAGCTATTACTTTCCTTTGCTCAGTGGGACCACCAGAAGTCTTAAGGCCTCTAGTAACTACTACTTAATATTTTCCCTCCCCTTTCTCTCCAGCAGCTGTTGTGCAAATTTAGCAGTAGTTAGTTACAGTTGTTAAGATGATGAGAGCAGGTAAGGCACCTGGGTTGGATGGATGCCATGCTGAATGTCTGAAGAAAGGAGGTACAGTTATGGTGGACTGGCTGGTGAGGTTATTTAATGTTTGTTTAAGAGAAGGTAGAGTGCCAGAGGACTGGAGGAGTGCCTGTATAGTTCTGCTTTACAAGGGAAAGGGGGACAAGTGTGAGTGTAGTAGTTTCAGAGGGATCATCTTGTTGAGTGTAGTTGGGAAGGCTTAAGGGAGGATCTTGATTGAGAGGAATAGGAGAGGAAGAGAGGGAGTAATTGGTGAGGAACAGTGTGGTTTTAGGACAGGTAGAGGTTGTGTAGATCAGATTTTTGTGGTAATCCAGATACGTGAAAAAGATATAGGAAAAGGTAAGGATGTTTTTTGGGCTTTTATGGATCTGGAAAAGGCTTATGATAGGGTAGAGAGAAAGGCACTGTGGGAGGTACTGCAGATATATGGGATAGGAGGAAAGTTGTTTAGAGCAGTCAAGAGTTTTTACAAGAGCAGTAGAGCTTGTGTTAGGATTAGAAATGGAGAGAGTGAATGGTTTGAGGTAAAGGTGGGACTTTGTCAGCGATGTGTTATATCGCCCTGGTTGTTCAATCTATACATGGATGGGGTGGTGCGAGAGGTGAATGCAAGGGTAGTGGGTCAGGAGTTGGAGATGATTAAAGAAAATGGAGAAAAGTGGGAGGTGAGCCAGTTACTGTTTGCTGACAACACTGTGCTTGTAGCAGAATCAGAGGAGGGATTGAGGAAGTTAGTGACAGAGTTTGAGAAGGTGTGTGAAAGAAGTAAGCTGAAGATAAATGTGGGCAAAAGTTAGGTGGTGAGATGTACAAGGGGAGGGAGTGACAGCAGGCTGGAAGTGAGCATTAGGGGTGAAAGACTGGAGGAAGTGGATAGTTTTAGAAACTTGGGTGTGAATGTGGCAGGAAAGGGAGGAGTGGGGGTGGAGGTAGAATGTAAATTGAGAGAAGTTAGTAAATGCCTTGGTGGATTAAAACAGTTATATGCACCATGTCCTATACTGTTGGGTGGTAATGGACCTTTCAATTTTGTCTCTACAATTCCTATTATGTCCAGTTCTTTTTCCTTCAGAAAATCATTCAGTTCGTTCAAGCCTGTTATTAAGGCATCTTTTTTGTGTATAACACTTTTAATTTTCTGATACTTCCATCGTGTTTTCTGTTTCCCTTTCGTTTTTCTCTGCTATGAACCATTTCTTCACTTTCATATTCACTACTCTCCAATAGAATTTATCTTTTTCTGTCTCTGTTCTTTTCTCGTTTTTTTTCCTTAGCTTCTAGTCCTTTTGTTTTCTCATCCTCTCTTTCCTCTTTATTCATTTCTCTTTTTATCCATACCTGTTTAAATTGCTCACTGTCTGCTAGTTTCCCAGTTTTTGCTAAGATAGTCTCTGCTGTCATTTGTAACCTGAATTTAGCCTTAATTGGTCTGGTCTTATCAGTATTGTATTTCCTGAGCCTATACATTTCTATTTGTTTCCCTATTTCTGGTTCATCTTCTTGAACTACTTCTAATATACTATTTACTTTTTCCTTTTCCTCCTTTATTCTTGTAGTCCTATTTAGATTATACTTCTCTTCCATCCCTAATATGATTACACATTTCTTTTTATCTACTAAGTCTCTTACTACATTCTCCTCCTCTCTCATCACTTTAATAAATGTGCCCTCAGTTTGTTCCTTCATCTGTTGTTTCACTATATCTCTAAATTCAATTTTGTTATTCTCCTGAACCTTTTTCCAACCACTTCTTTTGTTATGGACTCTTTATTCCTCTTTAATTCCTCATTCTCTTCCTTTACTTCTCTTAACTGTCTTTTTAATTCTTCTACTTTAGTTAGATTTTGATTCTCTTTTCTTAGTTCTTCCAGTTTTCTTCATTAATTTTATTAGTTTCTCCTCTAGATTCTCTAGTAGGGGGAGGTTGTCCCCTCCACCCTCTCTAAATCCATAAAAGCAGTTATCATCTCTTTCCATTGAGCTGCTATTATCTATATTTCTGCTGTTCACACCTCTGCTTCCTTGTTGTTCGTCTGTATATTCTGCCCCCCATTTGTTTACACCTCTCATAAGATGCTGGGCCCATTCATCCCCTCCCTCATTTCCTTTTCCTCAGTAATCCCTCCCCTTCTCCTTTTTCTTCACCTTCCCACTACACCATGAGCTTTCCCCTTCCCTATTAATATAACACAATTACTTCCTTTTTGTTGTGATCCTCAAAATTTGCAGTTTTCTCTGGAGTCCAAACTTCGTTGTCACCTCTACCAACATGTGTATTTACCTAGTTGTATTTTATGGGAAGGGGAGCTATACTCGTGGTGTCCTGTCTTCATATCTCATTTTATCTAAACTATTTTTAAATTCATGTATTGTTTTTGCACACACCACTTTCTCATCTAACTTGTTCCAACTGTCTATTACTCTGTGAGGAAAGCTGTTCTTTTTCACATCTCTTCTATAGCTGTCTTTCTTGATTTTCTTTCCGTGCCCTCTTGTATTTCTGTCATCCCATTTTATCAGATTCTCTCTATCAATAATTTCTATGCTTTCATGATTCTGTAAATAGCTATCAAATCTCCTCTCTTCTTTGCTCTAGTGTCTGTAGTTCAAGTTTTGCTAGTCTCTCTTCATATGATAGTTTTGAGAGTGTTGGTGCCAATTTTGCAGAGCTGGGACTACCGATTGACATTCGGTAGTCGGTAGATCGGTACTACCGGCGGTAGATTTCTGCTACCGATACCGATCATTCGGTATTTTGAAGAAACTACCGAATACCGCTACCGATTGCACGATTGGTAGTCAATCGGTATCGGTAGATTGAAAAAGCGAGCGCGGGACTTTTTTGTTAAGACTTGTCACGTATTCCAAAGTGTCACGTGGTTTCTTTAGTGATGTGGTGGTGTCGCAGGAGGCAGCTGCTGATCAGGGTGGCGATCAGTACTTCTGCTATGATGACCTCTATGGGCCTTCTACTTCCACCACCCCAGCCAACAACTCCACGCTGGAGGAGGCCATCAACTGGGCCAGGGCCAGGGACCACGTTGTCAGGAAGGAGCAGTTTCCTGCCGGCCACCGCGACGCCTGGGTGAAGTTGTTTGTCAAATATAACACCTCCCTGCCCAGTTCCGCTGCCGCTGAGAGGTTGTTCAGCACCGCCGGCAACATCCTCCGCCCCAAGAGGTCCTCCCTGACTGCCAACAAATTTGAGCAGTTGGTGATGTTGAAGGGCAACAGCGAGAAGTTCAAGACCTTCCTCAAGGAGGACCTCAAGAAGGGCGCCGACACCGACCTGGAGTAGGAGGCTCAAGACTGCTTCAGTTGTAATTTTTTTGTGTTGGGAAGAAATTTATATTGAGATTCATTTTGTATAGTTTAATAAAATGTTTAAAAGTTAATGAATAATGCTGTATTGTCTAGTTTGTTTAAATTTAACTTTTTTCAGTTTGATGTTTATTTTTGGAGGGAGAAATTTATTTATTAAATAAGTTATGTATTTTTGAACTTAAATAAGGTATTAAAAGACTCTAATTTACTTCTATTCTTAAGTTAACCTAAATAAGAGAGAAATAACTTAAAAAGTGTGTTATGGGCCTTTAAAAGCATTTTTTATTATATATAGAGCTTTTTTCATCTACCGATACCGAATCTACCGAATACCGCCTTCAATCGGTAGATATCTGAAAATTTACCGATCTACCGATACCGATTGGACGCGGCTCGCTACCAACTACCGATACAGGTGGTAGATTTTTTCTACCGAATCCCAGCTCTGCAATTTTGTAATTGCTCTTTGTATTCTTTCAAGTTTTTTTATACATTATTTTGTACTTGGTGACCACATCGTTGCAGCATATTCCAATCTTGGTCTTATCAGAGTGATTAGAATTTTCTTCACCATTTCTTCATCTATGTATGTAAATGTCACTTTAATTGTTCTTATTAAATTATAAGTTTCTCCAAAAATCTTATTTATATGTTTCTCAGGTGACATATTATTCATAACAATGACTCCCAGGTCCTTCTCATTTTCTACTTTTTTTTATTCCTTCTCCCAATTTATATGATCCTGTTATTCTGTTTTTGCTTCTTCCAAATTCCATTATACTACACTTTTTAGTGTTGAACTCCATCTCCCACTTCCTACTCCATTCCCATACTTTATTTAGATCACTCTGTAGTGACTCACAATCTTCTTCCGACTTCACTTTTTTTTTAATAGTTTTGCATCTGCAAAGAAGCTCATATAACTTTCAATTTCTTCATCCATATCATTAATATATATAGCAAACATCATTGGGGCCAGAACTGTTCCTTGTAGAACACCGCTTATTAAGTCATCCCATTTTGAGTGTTTGTCTCTTATCACTACTCTCATTTTTCTTTCTTGCAAAAAGTCTTCCATCCATTTAAGCAGTTTGCCCTGTATTCCTCCTTCAGTTTCTAATTTCTTAAGCAACTTCTTATGTGGTACTTTGTCAAAAGCTTTTTTTAAGTCTAGAAATGCACAATCAGCCCATCCATCTCTTTCTTGTATTATATCTATTAGCCTTGAATAGAAACATATTAAATTAGTGACGCATGATCGTCCTTGTCTGAATCCAAATTGCCTTGGATTTAGCACGCTGTTTTTTTCTAAATATTTTACCCATTTACTTTTCATCATTCTTTCACAAATTTTTGCTATTGTACTTGTTAGAGAGTCTGGTCTATAGTTGGTAGGGTCTTCTTTATTACCTCCTTTACATATAGGTACTATATTTGCTTATTTCCAATCTTCTGGAACTTTTCCTTCTTTCAAGGAACTATTTATTATGCTATGTATTTTGTCTGGATTTTGTGTGGATTTAGGACAGGTAAAGGTTGTGTAGATCAGATCTTTGTGGTAAGACAGATATGTGAGAAAGCTATAGGAAAGGGGAAGGATGTTTTTTGGGCCTTTATGGATCTGGAAAAGGCTTACAACAGGGTAGACAGAAAGGCACTGTGGGAGGTTATGCGGATACACGGGATAGGAGGAAAGCTTCTCGGAGAGTAGTAGAGCTTGTGTCAGGATTAGAAATGGAGAGAGTGAGTGGTTTGAGGTAAAGGTGGGACTTCGTCAAGGATGCGTTATGTCACCCTGGCTGTCCAACTTATACATGGATGGGGTAGTGCGAGAGGTAAATGCAAGGGTAGTGGGTCAGGGATTGGAGATGGTTAAAGAAAATGGAGAAAAATGGGAGGTGGGCCAGCTGTTGTTTGCGGACGACACTGCGCTTGTGGCAGGATCGGAGGAGGGATTGAGGAAGTTGGTGACAGAGTTTGGGAGAGTGTGTGATAGAAGAAAGCTGAAGATTAATGTGGGTAAAAGTAAGGTGATGAGATGTACAAGGGGTGAAATTGGCAGTAATCTGGAAGTGAGCATTAAGGGAGAGCAACTGGAGGAAGTGGATAGTTTTAGATACTTGGGTGCAAATGTGGCAGGAAAGGGTGGAGTGAAGGTGGAGGTAGAATGTAGATTGAGAGAAACGAGTAAATGCCTTGGTGGATTAAAGAGTGTAATGAAGAATAGAAATTTGGGAATGGATGCTAAGAGGAGACTGTATGAAGGAGTGATTGTGCCAAACGCACTGTATGGAGCAGAAACATGGAACATAAGAGAGGAAGAGAGAAGGAGCTTGAATGTGTTTGAGATGAAGTGTCTGAGAAGTATGATAGGGGGTACTAGGCTAGATAGAGTGAGAAATGAGGAGGTGAGGAGGAGAACAGGGGTGGAAAGGGAGCTGGGAGATAGGGTTGATGAGTATTGGGATGGTTTGGACACATGGAAAGAATGAGTGAAGAAAGACTAGTAAAGGAGGTATGGAAGGCAGATGTGGAGGGAGTGAACATGAGGGGACGTCCTAGGATGAGATGGATGGATGGGGTGAAGGGGGCTTTGGGGAAGAGGGGAATGTCTGTTGAGGAAGGATGGGAGAGGACAGAAGACAGGGGTGAATGGAGAATGGTTGTATATGGAAGATGTTGTGATGCATGAGGTGGGTTTTTGCTGAGCTTTTCGTAAGTTTCTGAGTCATTTAACAAATCAGAAACTTACGAAAAAGCTCAGCAAAAACCCCCTGAAGACCTCAGCCGCTGAATTCAATAAACAAGTTCGCAATATTTCAGCGGACATTTGCATTAACAACCTGAAGGTTACAAACCCCAAGCTCCTCTACTTTTATGGTCTTCCGAAGGTTCATAAAGTAGACATTCCTTTGAGGCCCATTATTTCTAATCGAGGCTCCTGTACAAGCAAACTTTCTAAATGGCTCTCAGACCTTTTGTCACCTTTTGGTGGCCAATTTTCCAACTCTCACATCAAAAACTCCTCAGATTTCATTTAAAAAATTAAGGATGTTAACATACAGGATGCCAGGCTACTCAATCTTGATATAACTTCTCTTTTTACTAACATTAACGTTGATGATGTTCTTTCCTTTTTAGAAACCAGGCTGCAACCGTTCCAGGACAATTTCCCCCTTCCAGTCAACAAAATCATTGATCTGGTTCGCCTTTGTGTTTCATCCAATGTGTTTTCTTTCCAGGACCAGTTTTTTAACAGAAATTCGGTTGCAGCATGGGTTCTAATTCATCTCCTGTTTTGGCCAACTTGTACATGGAGTACTTCGAATGCACCTTGTTACCCGCCATCAAACCACCTGAGATGATTTGGTTCCGTTACGTGGATGACATTTTCTCAGCATGGGATGATAGGTGGGGTGCGTACGGGGAATTTCTTGACAAGTTGAACCATTTATCCCCAAACATCAAATTCAAGACAGAATGGGAAGAATGTCATCAGATCCCTTTCCTAGACATTTTAATTAGAAGGATTGAAGGAGAATTATATTTTACAGTCTATAGAAAACCCACCCATTCAAGTAGTTATCTTCACTTTTTTAGCAACCATCCCGACAAAGTCAAGAAGAGCGTTGCCTCCGGCCTTTTCTTGAGAGCTTTTAGGATTTGCAGTCCTAGATTCTTGGGCCGGGAAATCAACCTCATCAAAAGGCAACTTTTGAATTTGGCATACCCGTCCTGGTTCTTGGATCAAGCCCTCAGCAAGGCTAGAGCCAGCTAGGCCACTTTAAAAATTCAGTTCCCACCACACAACCCTCTTTCAAAGATGTTTTAAAAATTCCATATTGTAACTCCATCAGTTCTTCTTTTAAATTAATTCCCAACAAGCGTCTCACAGTTGCCTATCATTATCCCAACACGGTTCACAAACAAATTGTTAATGTTCATCAAAGGTTGAAGGGAAATGAGTCCCCAGGAGTGTATAGCCTTCCTTGTAAAGATTGTGATTTGATGTACCTTGGTCAAACCGGAAGGGATCTTAACACCAGGTTAATGGAGCACAAAAGATCCATCAGGTATGCCCAAGAAAATTCCGCGGTGTTCCAACACGTCAGTACCAAAAATCACAGTCTTGACTGGGACAAGGCCAAAATTCTGTTCAAGTCCAACTGTAGTTTTAGAAGAAAAATTGTTGAATCAGCCTTAATCGAAGAATGTCCGAACTTGAACATCTCCAAAGGTCAATGGTCCCCGGACATTATTTCATGGCTAGCTGTGAGCCGCTTGGTGAAGAATTATCACCCTCCTGACTCTTCCCTCCCTTTCCCATGACCTCACACCTCCACCCACACTTCCCCTCACCTCTGACTCCGCCCTGCGAGACGGGTCATCCTGTTTTTTTTAACTCTGCGTGTTCCCCTCCTTCACATATCTCTTTGTAATTATGTCTCTGCAAATTCTTGTAATCTGTACTTTCCTGAAAAGGGCTATAGCTATTAGCTGAAATATAGAAGTTACACATTCTTCTAAAGTTTCCTTTTTATTCCGACTGTGGATTCTTCATGAATATATATATATATATATATATATATATATATATATATATATATATATATATATAATATATGTAATATATATATATATAATATATGTAATATATATATATATATATATATGATGAAGGTGGAAAAAGAAGTCACAGATCTAGTTCTGAGTTTCTGAGTTTATTCCTGACCAGTTTTGCTCTATGGTTCAGGAGATTAAGACCTAGTTAAGGTGGCCTGTATTGGTGCTTGGTTCTCAAGGTACTTTCTAATGTGATTCTTTATTAGGTATATTTATTACCCAAAATCTCATCCAACAAAACTAGGAAAGGGATTGGAGGTTAAGTTGTAGGAACAGTTCAAAAGACGTAAAGATTTTTAATGGTAGGTAAACTGAAATGAGAAGATGTAATAGAAATGAAATTTAGAAATTAAATAAATTTCAGTAGGAGAGAAAGTAAATGCAGATGTTTGTGCATGTATTCATGTTTCTTGCTTGTGATGTGTTTGTGTGTGTGTCATTTACCTAGTTGTATTTTGCGGGAAGGAGAGCTATGCTTTTGGTGTCCCGCCTTTGTATTTTGCAGTGTCTAATTTGCTCTTAACCACTTCACTATGGGACTTAAATCTCGCGGGCAGCAGCCAATGCCAGCCGTACGACGTGTCGTAATAATACTCATAAAATAGAGTCACGGCTTATATCGATCGTTCTCTCTTTCACCCGTGAGTTTTGAAAACCACAGAGAATGGGATTAAGAGCAGATTAGAGAGAATGTAAAAACACAGGGGCGACTACAATAAATATAATCAAGACGCCGATATGGCAGCGTCGTGAATCCACTTGCTCCTCATGACGCCTACGTGTGCGGCACCGTATGGAAGGGGTTAAACTTGTGAATGGTTTTTGTGCACACTATTTCATTGTCCACTTTGTTCCAAGTGTCTACCACTCTATGTGGAAAACTGTTTTTCTTCAGATCTCTTCTGTAGCAATGTTTTTAGATTTTCTTTCCATGTCCTCTTGTGTTTCTCCTGTCCCAGTTTAACAAGTCCTCTCTATTGAGTATCTCTGTGCCTTTCATGATTCTGTAGATGGTCAGTAGGTCACCTTTCTCTCTTCTTTGCTCCAGAGTCGGTAACTCCAGTTTAGCCAATCTCTCCTTATATGACAAGTTTGCAAGTGTAGGTGCCATTTTTGTGGCTGCTCTCTGGATTCTTTCTATTTTCATTATATTGTTTTTGGTATTGAGTGACCACAATGTTGCCACATATTCTAGTCTAGGCCTTATCAGTGTGACCAATATTTTTTTAATAATTTCTTCGTCCAAATATGTAAATGCCATTTTATTGATCTTAGCAAGTTGTAGGATTCTCCAACAATTTTGTTTATCTGTTTATCATAGGACAAGTTGTTTGAGATAATTACACCCAAATCTTTTTCAGATCTCTCCTTCTTTACCTCCTTGGTTCTGATTTTATATTGTCCTGATATTCTATTTTTGCATTTTCCAAACTCCATTATGCTACACTTGTTAACCCCTTGAGCACCGGATGTGTGTTTTGTGACACCTGTGTGTCACGGCTGAGTGCACCCGCCAGGAACCGAGCGTGCTCCCCGTGATACGCACGTGTCATAGTTATAAGCTTTGTGTATTGAGGGCTCTCAAGGCCTCGGTTTCTGGGTTATTTCTACCCACATGGTGGCAAGTGTCTGTGTTTACAAACATAAGGCTCCAGCCATTCGTGGGATGGTTTGAAACGTTTGTTTACGTAAGGTTGACGGGTCGGTAAAGAAGGGGTTAATATTGAAGTCCACTTCCCATTTCTGACTCCAGTTCCATACCTTATTCAGGTCTTCCTGAAGTGATTCACAATCCTTTTCAGTTTTTACTTTCCTTAAGAGTTTGGCATCATCTGCAAAGAAGCTCATGTAACATCTCACATCATCATCCATGTCATTCACATAAATAGCAAATATTATTGGAGCCAATACAGATCCTTGCGGTACCCCACTGATCACCTCTTTCCAACCTGAATATTTTTCTCTGAGCACTTCTCTCATCTTTCTACCAATCAGGAAGTCCTCCATCCATTGTAGTAGGTTCCCTTGTATCCCTCCTATATGTTCGAGTTTCTTTAATAATTTTTTGTGTGGTACTTTGTCAAAAGCTTTTTGTAAGTCCAGGAAGGCACAATCAGCCCATCCATTCCTTTCTTGCACTATGTCTATTAATCTTGAGTAGAAACATATTAAGTTTGTGGTATGTGAATTTCCTTGTCTAAACCCAAATTATCTTGGGTTTATTACATTGTTGTCTTCCAGATGTTTTACCCATCTATTCATGATGATTTTCTCACAAATTTTGGCTATAGTGCTTGTTAGTGAGACTGGCCTGTAGTTAGTTGGTTCTTCCTTGTTTCCTCCTTTCTATATTGGTACAATGTTGGCATTTTTCCGGTCTTTTGGTATTTTTTCTTTTTTAAGTGAGCAATTTATTATGTTATGTATTTTATCCATTAGTTCTTCTTTGCATTCTTTTAGAATCCAATTTGCAATTCCATCCAGGCCATGTGATTTCCTGACGTCAAGGTTTGATAGATGTTCTGATATTTCTTTTTGTGTTATTGTTAGCTTGCTCATGGGGGGAGATCACCTTTCATTACCTTCGTCCCAATATTGTGCTCTCTCTCTAGTGAAGACAGATGACTTTGGCCATTTCTAATTCTTCTGTGTATTCTATATTCCATTGGCGTAGTTTCACCATTTCCTGTTTGTTTTTAAGTTTACCATTCACGTATTGATAGAATAGCTTGGGTTGCTCTTTGCATTTATCTATAATATCCTTTTCATGGTTCCTTTTTTCTTCTCTTCTCACTTTAACATACTCATTTCTATAGTTTATATAAACTTGCCATTTTCCAGTTTTTTTTTATATTTTCTCCATCTTTTCCAAGCTCTGTCTCTTCTATCTTTTGCCTCACTGCATCTTTTGTCAAACCAGCATGTACACCCTCTCTAGCTTCTGTCTTGGTATGTGCCTATTCACCCCTTCATTGTAATTATCCATCAAAATATCCCATTTCTCTTCCACTTTTGTCTCTTCCATGTAAACTTTTTCCCAGTTTGCATTCTGGAAGAATTTCATTTAGTTTTGCATAGTCCTTTTTGTTGTACATCAATCTCCCTTTCATATGCTTTTCATTTCTCTCCATGTATATTTCTTCCTTTAGTTCAGTCTCAATGAGTATATGATCACTCTTTCCAATTGGTGTCTTGTATTGGATTTTATCCACAATTTCAGGTTCTGTTGTGAATATCAAATCTAGTTTTGAAGGCTCCTCGTTATTTCTGTATCTGGTGTTTTCACTGACCAATGAGTCATTGTATATTCCATGGTCATGTCCAGTAGTACATTACCACAAGTCTTCTCCTCTCACTGTGATGTTTTCCCAACAAATTTCTTTGCAATTGAAGTCCCCCATAATTACCAGCTTACCCCCATCCATTAGTATCTCATTTAATGATTGCCTTGTATCTTCTAGCATTTTCATATGCTTGTTCTCTTTCCAAGCATTCATTTTTGGGGGCACATAAGTCACCACAAACTTTCTACTTTTCATGTTCTTGTCTTCAAATTTTATCATGATCAGTTCTATATTACCTTTGCCCTCTGCAATTTTTGTCACATTCAAGTTTTTCTTGGCCAAGAACATGATTCCTCCTCCCTGTTTCTTGTCTCTGTTTTTAATCCGGTAATTGTATAGTCCATGTCCAACATCGATGGATGGTATTTCACCCTTTAGTCTCCACAATTCCCATTATGTCATTAAGTTCATTCAGTCCTGAAATTGATCCGTTGATGTTGGTATAGGCCACTGTAAATTTTCTTCTTTCTCCATTTTTGTTTTCTGTCTTTGGTTCACCCATTCTGATGTACCATTTCCTCAGTCTCATGTCGATTACTCTCTAATAGAATTCCTTGCTTTTGGTCTCCATTCTCTTCACATTTTTTCCTTTGCTTTATCTCTTAGTGTCTTTTCTTTATCTAATTCCTCAATACTCATTTCTCTTTTTATCCATATCTTATTGAACTTTTCACTCCTTGCCAAGTTACCTACTTTTTCAAATATGTTATCTACTACCATTTGTGATCTTAATTTTATCTTTATGGGTCAATTTCTATCCTTAGAATAGTGACCAACCCTATATGCATTGTCTACATCTTTCCTTGCATCTTGGTCTCCATCATCCTGAATTTCTTTTAGGATTTCTATTGCTGGCTCTTTGTCTTCTTTTGCTCTCATGTACCTTGCCAGACCATGTTTTTCTTTTAGTCCATATACCATATACTGTATGTTATAACATATGAGTCATAGCCTGTCCTTTGCCAATGAAAAAGACTTCCTGAAGTAGCAGAGCTGTTTTGCCAGCAAGAGGAAGATGAGCATGACTGAATTGTGTTCTCCCCAACCCCCCAACCCCCCCAACCACTAAGTTGGCAAACGTTTTCATGTGTTTTTGTCCATATGTACAAGAAAGATCTGGGGCAATGAGTATGGCTATGTAGTATACAGGAAGAGATTTGCTTATGGAGTCCTCAACATTTCTCCAGTTGCCATGCATACATACACCAAAGGCTCCTTCCCCACATACTCCACTCCCATCCACCCCCCTCCCTCCCTCATATCTTGGCTCCTCCTGGGTGACAGGTCATCCCTGCATCTCGCCCACTGGCCTGGTCAGAAGCAGTGTTGCAAGACAAAGCACATCCACAGCAAGGCCGCTTCATTAAATCGGCGACCCCCCTCTCTTTGTCCCCTCATGCAGAAAAGAAGATGGGGAGAAGTCCCTTCGGGCTGCATCAAATAATTTTTACACACTCCCTCACTCCCAATCCCCCACCCATTCCTCCTTATGCATGACAGCGTCATCCATACACAACCATTCTCCATTCACCCCTATCTTCTGTCCTTTCCCGTCCTTCCTCAACAGACATTCCCCTCTTTCCCAATGCCCCTATTACCCCATCCATCTATCTCATCCTTGGTCACCCCCTCATGTTCACTCATTCCACCTCTGCCTTCTATACATCTTTTACTAATCTTTCTTCACTCACTCTTTCCATGTGTCCAAACTATCCTAATACTCATTCATAAACCCTATCTCCTGTTATGGACGGGCTGGTTATGTGAAGAGACGTTACGTATAACGGATAAGTGTTTAAGAACCAGCTCACTTCTAGAAGCCATGGTAGGACTGAATTATCTGGTCAGGGCCTAGATAATTCGTAAGACTAGAAGTAAAGTAACAAAGAAGATTCCAGAAAAGGAATATTAATCTAGTGGTAAAACTAGTAAACGAAATTATTAATCATCATCATCATCATATACCAAGGCTTTTTCCCCCTTCCAAGGGAGGTAGCCAAAAAGGGAAAGGCATAAAAACACTCCCACCCATTTCATCCCTAAATACACTCCACACCCCTCCCACCCTCCCTCTCATCTGAGCACCTCCTGGATGACGGGTCATCCCTGCACCCTGCCCACCGCCCTGGGTCAGAAGCAGTGTCGCAAGACACAGCACATCCACAGCAAGGCCGCTTCATTTAATCGGCGACCCCCCCCTCTCCGTCCCCCCTTGCATATAAGGAGAGGACGGGGAGAAATCCCTTCGGGCTGCGTCAAAATTTACTCACACATACTACCCCACCCCCCCGCCCATTCCTCCTCATGCAATCACAACATCATCCATATACAACCATTCTCCACTCACCTCTGTCTTCCGTCCTCTCCCTTCCTTCCTCAACAGACATTCCCCTCTTCCCCAAAGCCCCCTTCACCCCATCCATCCACCTCATCCTAGGACGTCCCCTCATGTTCACACCCTCCACATCTGCCTTTCATACCTCTTTTACTAGTCTTTCTTCACTCATTCTTTCCATGTTTCCAAACCATCCTAATATTCTTTCATCAACCCTATCTCCCAAATCCTTTTTCACCCCTGTTCTCCTCCTCACTTCCTCATTTCTCATTCTATCCAGCCTAGTAACCCCCACCATACTTCTCAGACACCTCATCTCAAACACATTCAAACTCCTTCTCTCTTCTTCTCTTATGTTCCACGTTTCTGCCCCATACAGTGCTGTTGGCACAATCACTCCTTCATACAGTCTCCTCTTCGCATCCATTCCCAAATGTCTATTCCTCATTACACTCTTTAATCCACCAAGGCATTTACTCGCTTCTCTCAATCTACATTCTACCTCCACCTTCACTCCACCTTTTCCTGCTACACTTGCACCCAAGTATCTAAAACTATCCACTTCCTCCAGTCGCTCTCCCTTAATGTTCACTTCCAGTCTACTGCCACTTTCACCCCTTGTACATCTCATCACCTTACTTTTACCCACATTTATCTTTAGCTTTCTTCTATCACATACTCTCCCAAACTCTGCCACCAGCTTCCTCAATCCCTCTTCTGACCCTGCCACAAGCGCAGTGTCGTCCGCAAACAACAGCTGGCTCACCTCCCACTTTTCTCCATTTTCTTTAACCATCTCCAACCCCTGACCCACCACCCTAGCATTCACCTCTCGCACCACCCCATCCATGTATAAGTTGAACAGCCAGGGCGACATAACGCATCCTTGACGAAGTCCCACCTTTACTTCAAACCACTCACTCTCTCCATTTCTAATCCTGACACAAGCTCTACTACTCTCATAAAAACTCTTGACAGCTCCCAAAAGCTTTCCTTGTATCCCATAAATCTGCACAACCTCCCACAGCGCCTCTCTGTCCACCCTATCATAAGCCTTTTCCAGATCCATAAAAGCCCAAAAAGCATCCTTCCCCTTTCCTATCGCTTTCTCACATATCTGTCTTACCACAAAGATCTGATCTACACAACCTCTACCTGTCCTAAATCCACACTGTTCCTCACCAATTACTCCTTCTGTTCCTCTCCTAATCCTCTCAAATAAGATCCTCCCATAAGCCTTCCCTACTACACTTAACAGGCTCCCTCTGAAACTACTACATTCACACTTGTCCCCTTTTCTCTTGTAAAGAGGAACTATACAGGCACTTCTCCAGTCCTCCAGTACTCTACCCTCTCTCCAGCTGTAAAAAAGCTGTAATAAGCAAAACGTCGTACAAATAAAGGCTCCGTCCTCATATGGTGTTTATCTCGCCAAAACATTAAATAACCTCACCAACCAGTCCACCATCACTGAACCTCCCTTTTTCAGACATTCTGCATGGCATCCATCCAGACCAGGTGCCTTACCTGCTTTCATCATCTTTACAACTGCCTTCACCTCATCCTTCCTTATTTCTCCTCCATTCTCCTCATTCATCACTCTCATTTTCTTCGCATTTCCCACTGCAGCTATCTTTCCTTCCCTATCCTCCTTCACATTTAGCAACTCCCTAAAATATTCTGCCCATCTTCCCCTTACTGCCATCTCTTCCATTATCATCTCTTCATCTGTACCTTTTACCTTTTCTTCCCTACTTGATTCGCCTCCTCTTCCTCTCTTAATTTCTTTCCAAAACATCTTTTTATTACTTTCAAAATTTTCTGTCATACTCCTACCCCATTTCACATCTGCTCTCCTCTTTGCCTCCTTTACCTTTTGCTTTACTTCTCTTTTCTTTTCTTTGTACGTCTCATATGACTCCCCCGTCCTCTTTTGTAACCAATCTGTGAATGCTTGCTTCTTTTCTTCTACAACCTTCTTTGTTTCCTCATCCCACCATTCACTACCCTTTCTTCTATTTCCCCCTGTCCTTCTTGTTCCACACACCATCCTTGCACACTTTAAGACTCCCTCCTTGAACCATCCCCATTCCTCCTCCACACCCATCTCTGCTCCATCCTTTACTCCCTCCCACTCCTCCTTCAGCTTCTTTTCGTACTCCTTCTCCTTTTCCTTTTCATTCAAGGAGTTCACTCTAAGAACCTCCCTACCTTTTGTCCCTTTCCTCTTTCTCCATCTATCCTCCACTCTCAGCTTACCTTCCACCAAAAAATGATCTGATATTCCCCCACCCTCTCCCCTTAGCACATGTACATCCTTAACTCTTCCTATCATAATCCTATTTACCACTACATAATCCATTAGCGCTCTATCTACCACCCTTCCCTCCACCACCCTCTCCCATGTGTACCTATGCTTGACTTTCTTCCAAAACACTGTATTTGCTATCATCAACTCTCTTTCTAGACACATTTCCACCATCAACTCTCCACTACGATTCTTTCCTGGAACTCCACACTTCCCAACCACTCCATCGATTGGACCATTTCCCACCCTAGCATTAAGGTCTCCCAGTACTATTACATTGACATTTCTTCCTAAACCCTCTATGAAATTATTAATAACATGAAATTATTTACAGGCAATAATAAACACAAGAGAATGGGCAGTTGGGTCAATGGAACCGTTACACGAATACAAGAATATGGAAAGTATCGTTCAAATACGAAGCACAAGATACGTATACAATATGGTACTAAGTACAAAGAGGTCAGGAACATATGTATCAAAATAAGAAATAAGTACAATTACAAGTATAATGCAATGCAAATGTATATAAGACAAGTAATGGAGGCAAAAAGGGGTGATCACTTCACACGAATCGTCTCGCGAGTCCAACCTACGAGAAGTCTTATCAAGAGAGCAAATTGCGAGAAATGACAAGGTGTGAGTGGTTTTCACAGCTTATATACCCACAGACCGGAAGTGGGATACTTCCAGTGAAGGGTGCGGGTGAGTGCAGAGGAGGGGGGAGAGTAATTTGTCACACGCCAGCTTGGATAGTTTTACGACCCTCGGCTCGCTTGAACAATCTACTTATTTAGTAACTGCCAAATCTGTTCGCTCTGAATTACCATAGGGACAAACAGCAAGGGCTGAACTTTTTCGGATTACTTCGCTTGTCTGTTTGTTCTACTTACATCAAGAGTGCGCACATAATTTCCGCACGTAGGCAAGATTACATACAGTGGACAGGCGTTACTACTTACATTGTTACAATACATACATAGACAAGAAATGAACATTTTTATACATAATACAAAGAACACACAATTATATGACATAATAATTACATATATGACGTAATATCTAATATTACGTTACACTCCCAACTCCATTTCCACCCCTTTCCTCCTCACCTCCTCATTTTTCACTCTATCCAGTCTAGTAACTCCTATCATACTTCTCAGGCACCTCATCTCCAACACGATAAAAGTCGAAGGCAAGAATATGAAAAGTAGAAAGTTTGTGGTGACTTATGTGCCTCCAAAAACAAGCGCTTGGAAAGAAATTGAACATAAAAAAATGCTAGATGACACAAGAAAATCACTCAATGAGATACTAATGGGTAAGGGTAATCTGGTAGTTATGGGGGACTTCAATTGCAAAGAAATTTGTTGGGACAGCATGACAGTGCAAGGAGGAGATGACTCGTGGGGCAATGTACTGCTAGATATGACCATGGAGTACACAATGACCCAATGGGTCCATGAAAACACAAGGTACAGAAATAATGAAGAGCCATCGAAACTAGATCTAATATTTACAACAGAGCCTGAAATAGTGCATAAAGTCCAGTATGAGACACCAATTGGAAAGAGTGACCATGTACTCATCGAAACTATACTAAAGGAAGAAATAGACATAGAGAGGAACGAAAAGCATAGGAAAGGAAGACTGAGGTACAACAAAACAGACTTTACAAAACTAAAGACATTCTTCCGGAATGCAAACTGGGAAATATTTTACAGGGAAGAAACAGCAGTGGAAGAGAAATGGAATATATTGATGGAAAACTACAATGAAGGGGTAAACAGGCATGTACCAAGACAAAAGCGAGAGAGAGAGTACATTAAATGTTGGTTCAACAAAAGATGCAGTGAGGCAAAAGACAGAAGGGACAAAGCTTGGAAAAAGTGGAGAAAAGACAAAAAACAAAGCAAATGGCAAATTTATGTTAACTATAGAAATGAGTATGTTAATGTGAGAAGAGAGGAGAAAAGGAACCATGAGAAGGATATTATAGACAAATGCAAAGAGCAACCCAAACTATTCTATCGGTATGTGAATGGTAAACTTAAAAACAAACAGGAATTGGTGAAACTATGCCAAGGAAACATAGAATACACAGAAGATTTAGAGATGGCCGAAGTCATGAACAATCACTTTAAATCTGTTTTCACCAGAGAGAAAATACCGAATTGTGACATAGACAAAAACAAGAAATCTCCCCTCATGAATGAGTTTACAGCATCACTAAAGGAAATATCAGAACATTTATCAAGGCTGGATGTCAGAAAATCACATGGCCCGGACGGTATTGCAAATTGGATTCTAAAGGAGTGCAAAGAAGAACTAACAGACAAAATACACATCTTAATAAACAGCTCACTCAAAGAAGGAAAGATACCCGAGGACTGGAAAAACGCTAACATTGTACCAATACACAAAGGAGGAAACAAAGAAGAACCCACCAACTATAGGCCAGTATCACTAACAAGCACCATTGCCAAAATTTGTGAGAAAATAATCAAGAATAGATGGGTAAAACATCTGGAAGACAATGACATATTAAACCCAAGACAATTCGGATTCAGACAAGGAAGATCATGCTCCACAAACTTAATATGCTTTTACTCAAGACTAATAGACATAGTGCAAGAAAGAAATGGATGGGCTGATTGTGCATTCCTAGACTTGCAAAAAGCCTTTGACAAAGTACCACACAGAAAACTACTAAAAAAAACTGGAACACATAGGAGGAATACAGGGAAACCTACTAAAATGGATAGAGGACTTTCTGACTGGTAGAAAGATGAGAGTAGTGCTCAGAGAAAAATATTCAGACTGGAAAGAGGTGATCAGTGGAGTACCGCAAGGATCTGTGCTGGCACCAATAATGTTTGCTATCTATATGAATGACATGGATGAGGACGTGAACTGCTACATGAGCTTCTTTGCCGATGACGCCAAACTGCTAAGGAAAATAGAAACTGATGAGGACTGTGAAGCACTGCAAGAAGACCTAAATAGGGTATGGAACTGGAGTCAGAAATGGGAAGTGGACTTTAATACTAAGAAGTGTAGCATAATGGAGTTTGGAAAAAGCAAAAACAGAATATCAGGAAAATATACAATTGGAACCAAAGAAGTAAAGAAAGTAGGATCCGAAAAAGATTTGGGAGTAATTATCACGAACGACTTGTCCTATGATATACAGATTAACAAAATTGTCGGGGAGACTTACAATTTGCTAAGATCAATAAAAGTGGCGTTTACATACTTGGACGAAGACATGATGAAAAAAATATTGGTTACATTGATAAGGCCTAGATTAGAGTATGCAGCGACATTGTGGTCCCCCAGTACCAAAAAGAATATAAAGAAAATAGAAAGAATCCAAAGAGCAGCTACAAAAATGGCACCTGCACTTGCAAACCTATCATACAAAGAGAGATTGGCTAAACTGGAGTTACCGACACTGGAGCAAAGAAGAGAGAGAGGTGACCTATTGACCATCTACAGAATCATGAAAGGCACAGAGGTACTCGATAGTGAGAACTTACTTAACTGGGACAAAAGAAACACAAGAGGACATGGAAAGAAAATAAAAAAAACATAGCTATAGAAGAGAACTGAAGAAAAACAGTTTTCCTCATAGAGTTTTGGACACTTGGAACAAACTGGACAATGAAATAGTATGCGCAAAAAACATTCATGAGTTTAAAAACAAACTAGACACTGCAAGATACAAAGGCGGGACAACACGAGCATAGCTCCCCTTCCCGCAAAATACAACTAGGTAAATACAACTAGGTAAAATACAACACGAGCATAGCTCCCCTTCCCGTAAAATACAACTAGCTAAATACAATGGTGAAGAAAATTCTAATCACTCTGATAAGACCAAGATTGGAATATGCAGCAACGATATGGTCACCAAGTACAAAAAAATGTATAAAAAAAATTGAAAGAATACAAAGAGCAATTACAAAATTGGCACCAACACTCTCAAAACTATCATATGAAGAGAGACTAGCAAAACTTGAACTACAGACACTAGAGCAAAGAAGAGAGAGAGGAGATTTGATAGCTATTTACAGAATCATGAAAGGCATAGAAATTATTGATCGAGAGAATCTGATAAAATGGGATGATAGAAATACAAGAGGACACGGAAAGAAAATCAAGAAAGACAGCTATAGAAGAGATGTGAAAAAGAACAGCTTTCCTCACAGAGTAATAGACAGTTGGAACAAGTTAGATGAGAAAGTGGTGTGTGCAAAAACAATACATAAATTTAAAAATAGCTTAGATAAAATGAGATATGAAGACGGAACACCACAAGCATAGTTCCCCTTCCCGTAAAATACAACTAGGTAAATACATTAAAACCTTGTTTTAAATTCATGTATGGTTCCAGCTTAGGCCATATCATCTTGGCTATTATAGAAGCCTATGCATCTGTGGGGAATTTGTTTCACATACAATCCGTATAGTCTTTTTGAACTTGTTCGCTTGACCTTGTGATGTTGTATCCCAAGTTATAGATTTTTATCTTTCAGTTTTGTTCACCCCTTTCATTGATCTGAATACTGCAATCAAGTCCCCTCTTTCTCTTCCATCCATAGCAGTGGCAACATTGAGTGTTTCTAGTCCTTACCCATTAGACTTGTCTGCAAACCTGTGCCCTCATTTTATTGAGGTTACTGTTTCTTAATTGTTTCATTAACCTAAAAAAAAATTCTTCTTTTTTCACAGATAATGATTGAGCGGATAATTGAGAGCTACACACGGGCAGGACAGCTATAACTCATGCTATGGAGTTCCTAGTTTTGCTAAAGTGTCTTTGTGTAGATAAGCACTTAGTGTGAAGGCATAATTCAATTATCTAATGTTTGATTGCAGTGACCTAAAAGTGATCTATGCATAACCTTCCAGTATAATTGAACATGTTTTACAACCAGTGAAGCTTGACTTGAAATCAAATTCAGAATGCATCAACTCATCTTTCCATAAAGGACCTTTATTTACAATTCCATATAATGTGGTGGTTCTTCCTCTAAGAAAATGGAGAAAACTCTTACACTTGATAAATGTTGATATATTTTCTCTATTTTTCATTTTAATATAGGATGATTTTTTTTTTTTTTTTTGTAGTTGATTATTTACACAAAAGATTTTAAGCTAGGAAAATATACTTTTTGTTACCAAGGATTAAGATTTGTAATACTTATATAGTTTTCTTTTATGATATGGAACAGACTGGAGTTTTGTTCAATAGAGTTAATAAGCGTATGTGTTTATTAATAAATAGTTAGCCTGTTTACTTTTTGGAGAACTTTATTTCTGTAGCTCTTTATTGTGGTATTCATATTGATATAAGCTTTATAGATTAAGGTTTTTAGTTTGTGAGAAAAATGGGAATATGTTATTTGGTCAAGTGGACCAGACTTGTTTACACATGAGCACACAATGATATGGAATCAATGAAACTTACAGATTTTGTAATTTGTGTTATTTTTTTCTTTTGGTTTGAAGGTAGTGGACAACTTTTTATCTCGTTGAGTGCAACTCTTTATCATGTGCAAATTTTGTAATGAAGAGCATAATTTGTTTTCTCGTAGTCTTATAGTCATGACTAAGTATTTGTCAATACCTCTCCATTTGTTAACTGCCCTCCAAGTGGGATAAATATACTTTTTATATTATAAGGGACAACCATACATGTTGACCTAAATTTTCCTTATTATTTGCTAAGAATTTTTATATACATGTTACCCTTCAGTAGAATTTGGATGAGGTGGCTGATGTTAAGTATTGTTTATTAGCTGTTTCTGTCTGTGGGGTAGAATTCTACTTTCATGTTGGTGCTAATCATAGGAACCAATATGAAGTTAATTATTGCAACTGGTTTGAATGCTATGTGAAATTCTTTTAAAGGGAAAATCTAGATATACCCTGAATAAATTTGTGTTGGAGGCATCCTGCTGATAGTAATAAGCATGTTATATAGAAGTGAAAATTTATATGATATAAACTAATACAGAATATATGAGCCATCTAATGCAAGAATATGGCAGACATGAAATAAAACTACAGTACATGTACTCAAGGTTTTCATAATGTTGAATCCCCTAACTTGGTAATTTTTCAAGGTAAGTCAAATTATTTTATGGCAGAGTAGAGGAATCCAACATATCTGGTTGAATTAAAATTACTTGTGTTGAGTTTTCAGTAATGATGGTGAATAGATATGGGGAAAAAGAGGGAAACACACCGATAAGCTTCCTCCTACTGTATTCCACTCCAAGTTACAATAACAACAATAGTTCCAATAGTGACTGCTAAGTGGCCAGATGCACTAGCATTGAACAAAAGAAATGAGATACACAGCACAATAAGATGAATGAACATATCCAATACCTAAAAAGTCAAAACTGGTTCCCATCCAAATACAAACTCAATTGTCAGCCTAACTTTTTATTCTAAGCTTAAGTTTATATCTCAACACCCCCCCCCCCCTCAAACTTAAGTTGCATTTCCTCAGATCAGACCAAATTTTGTTAATTTCTTCTTGGAAAGAGGCTTGATGAATGAATTGGCAATATTTTCATCCAAAACTTTTATGATGAACAGGTTCTTTGCTAATGCTATAGTACCAATGTTATCTTTATGCAAAACTACTATATCTCTTTCATAATTTGTCATATCTTAATACAATTGTCTTAGGAAATATGGTTCTTGTATAGCAAAGGTCATTGCCACATATTCTACTTCACAAGTTCAGAGTGCCACCACATTTTGCTTTATATCATGAAGTCAGTGGTCCATGTCCACTTAATTGAAAACCATATCCATATATTATGACGTCTGACAGATTTCCCATCCATTTTATTACGAAATGCTGACTGTGTAAATTAATCTAGGTGACCACGTACCCACCGAGTTAATTCTGGGGTATTCTGTGTGAACTTATATACAGCTTTCAGCAACAACAAAACTACATACCTGTGATTGGCAGGGACTCATCAAACCCTGAAAAGTGCAGTGGCATCACAAAGCATCATGTATCTTTGTGAATATGTAATCATTTCAATCATTCAAGTTTGTTTGGATATTTCATGTAACTGTCAAGTTATAACTGTCGGGTGAATGATACACGTGGGATGCTCGTACACACTGTTTATTATTATGTAAGATCAGTCAACATAGGCGTGAACGTCGACATGCGCAATAGCAATGGTAATGATAGTACAAAGCAATAGCAATAATACAACATCCCCCTTCAAGTTTACAAAATCTCAAAATAAACTTATCAGTAAGTAACAGTTAGTAATTCCCCAAAGGGCTGCAAAAGAAAGCATAGTGATGACATATCAACTAGAGTAAACCTTTAGAATTAAGTACAAAATTAGATACTATTATTTGTGATACCTAATATACACTATTAGTAGTAAACCATTTCTGGTTGTACATTGGGTTTAGGCACTCTGCCGGACCTTCTAACTTCAATTTGTGATGGGCTAGGTACACTAGGTTTAGTGCTAGGACAAACAACAGAAGTAGATGCACCTTTAGGAATATCACTGACATGGATGGAATTATCAGAAGAACCGAGCAGGGTGGGAGTCCCTTCTTTGGGTTCAGTGTTAGGCAATTTACTGTGTTCACCTGTGTGTATGAGAGAGTGTCGGTTTCTTCTTATTGTGGAACCTGCATCAGTCAGGACTTTGTATGATCTCGGTTGAGTCAGTCTCTGTGTTACTTCTCCATAACGTTCTTGGTCTCGTATGTATACCTTATCACCTGCTTGAAGAGCTGGCAATGTCTGGATACGATGGTGGTTGTTGTAGTTCTTAGAGTATTTCTCTCTATAGAGTTCCTCTTTTTCTAGTAGGTCATCTTGGTTATATCCCTTTGGTCTCAACGTATCAGGGAGTACTGGCAATTTTGTTCTTAGTTTTCTACTCATCAGTATTTCACTTGGGGTCAAACCATTTCTAAGTGGAGCTGAACGATAGGCAAGTAGTCCTAAATAAGGGTTTGCGTTCTTTTTAAGGATGTTTTTAGCTGTCTGGACTGCCCGTTCTGCCTCCCCATTTGCTTGTGGGTGTAGGGGTGATGAGGTAACATGGGTAAACCCCCAACACTTGGCAAATTCTTTGAACTCCTGGCTGGAGTACTGAGGTCCATTATCGGATACAACAGTTTCAGGAATTCCATGTATGGAGAAAATATCTGCAAGAGCTGTTGTGACTGCAATAGTTGTGGTATTCTTCAGTTCCTTTCCGCTTGTTTGTGTACTCAACTGCAGCTTGCACTTTACCTGTAATTACTTGCTTATGTGTTCTGGAGATTTCTGCTGCTTTGAGGCTTTCGATCACTTTGTTGAGGTCTGGGACAGGCCATTCACGAAGTAGTCGTTCTCTCCCTGCTTCATCCGTTGTACCTACGACAATTCTGTCACAAAGGAGAGTCTTTCAAGTTTTCAAACTCACAGGATTCACTGTGCTGACGAAGACGGAGCACATACTCGTCTACGGATTCGTTGCTCCTCTGAGCGGCTGAGTAGAAGAGAAACCGTTCATACAAAACATTCCGCTGGGGTATGAACTGCTTCTGCAGCTCGGCGAGTATTCTAGCAGGATTCTTCTTGTCTTGCTCTGTCAGCGTAGGAAGAGAATTCATAACTTTTTGGCACTCGGTTCCCATGACAGTACATAGAGTGGCGGCCACTTTATTCATTCCCTCGGTATTATCTGATCCATCGGCGTTCTTCAATTTTAAGTTCAGATCAGTGGCAATTGTGTAGTAGTGCCACGAGTTTTCAAAAACCTTCCAGTTCTCCACCACGTCTCCTTTCAAAGACATGGGTGGGGGTGCTGGAATCTGGTATGCAGACATCGTAGACTATCCTTCCACTGTCGCCACTGCTGTGGATGTCGTCTGCGTTGTCAAACGCCAGTGCACAACCACAACGTTTTCGGAGGTTTATTTGAGAAGATACGTCGTTTACCGTCGCCAGTAGGGAATAATTACACTGAATTACACTGTTCACGAATAGCCTAGGGTAGCGGAACACTGTCAGCAGTACCGATACGAACGATTTGCGATCGTCCGTCGTGGGCGTTTACGTAAGCAAGAGGGGAAACTTATGTAACACTGAGGGAAGGGCACGCTCCTTCACCGAACTCGGTAGTCTGGTACAAGTTACACACGCACTTCTAGTCCACTATGGTAGTTTTTCTTCGTGATTTTCCCAATTGAGGATGTTCACTGAACTTTATAGCGTATCTCTCGAGACGTGGTTCCTCGGTATTCGACTATTAATTGCGTAAATAGTCGAAAAACCACTAGCTCGCACTTGCTCCGAACTCGGCAGTCTGGCACGATTTTCACACGCGTTTCGTATGCACTACAGCTATTGTTTTCGTGATTTTCCCAATTGAGGATGTTCACTGAAGTTTATAGCGTGTCTTACGAGACGTGGTTTCCCGGTATTCAACTATTAATTGCGTAAATAGTCGAAAAACCACCCGCTGCCACCATGTCGGGTGAATGATACGCGTGGGATGCTCGTACACACTGTTTATTATTATGTAAGATCAGTCAACATAGGCGTGAACGTCGACATGCGCAATAGCAATGGCAATGATAGTACAAAGCAATAGCAATAATACAACAATAACTACTGTGGCCTTGGGGCCACTTAGTGATTTTCTTCATCTTTGTTCGGGTTAATGATGGTGATGTGTGTGACGACTTCGGGCATGGCATGGGGGGAAAAGTTTGGGAATGGGGAGAAGGAGAAAGGTATGTGTTGAGTGGAGTGGTTCTCTCACAGAATCCCCTCACTGGTTTAACACATGCTTCATTGTATAAGAACTACACACGATAAGGTATATATGAGGTCTGTGATTGGGATAAATTCATATCACTCCACAGTCATGAATCATGAACACTTCTGGTTAGTTACATCTCTTGTCTTGGACTTGGCCTGCCTTATAGGGGCCCTATCGTTAATGAATGTTTAGTGACCTTTGATCTCTCATTGCCAAGGGTCTATGGGAGGTACAACTGTACCTTAATTGAAGTGAAAATGTTGTACAATACATATATAATCCTCATACATGGAAACTAGAGATGGGTAATGCATCAGAACCAATACTCAAGACTGAAAAGTCACTATTATCTCCGTTTCTACCAACACTTTCTGTTCCCTTCTGTAATATTGTAATTCTTCATTCACTTTCAACTTTCTTCACATTCTTTTTATCATTGTAGTATTGTAAGTCACTCATAGGCCCCATGCCTCTTCCATAACGTAGACTTTTAGTCAAGTTCCATTACTCAATAAATGAAGGGGAATTAAATTAATTTAATTTTTCTTCATTTTCTTCACGAATTCTGGTACAGCGTATTTTCTTAGGTACACCTGAGTAATCCCACCTGGGATCCTCTTACACCCACCAAGCCAAGTCTGCTCCGACGTCACAATTTAATTCATCCAATAACTTTGAATGTTACAAATAAGTGCCACCCTTTTAGGGCGTGACTTTACCACCATGCATCAATAATTTTTCTTCTCCACCCTTTTCTCAAACTAGAAAGACTGTTATACTGTCTCAAGCAATACTGTTTATGGAAGCACTTGTGACACAAGCAGAACAGGCTTTGTGTTTACATTTCGTCACATCAGCACCTTTGATCGCTATCTTAACCAATGTTTACAAACTTTAGGCGGTAAGCGAAATATGCAACTCTGCAACTTACAGTCGGCCATTGTTTCATAACAACCGAATATAAAATGAATATAAAATTTACATATCATTTCACCTACCCCTCTATCTACTTAAATGTCTATCTCTGTCTACCGGCCTCTTATAGGGCTCAGCAGCTACCCTTGGTCATCCCGACCAATGATATCTACTACCCTCTTACAGGGTTCGCTAGTATATACTTGGAAATCATCATATATATAAGAAGCTAATCTAACCTTGCAAATAGTAAAATGGTATCAGTAAAACACATTAAACATATATCAAAGATATAAGCAACCCTCCAAAATGCATAATAATCAGCAGAATAATGGTAAATAATATACATGTGTAAATATTAAAGCATCTCCCAAATTAGTTAGAAAAGTATTGTAAAGTGTTTCTTCTTGCATTTCAATTATTTTTCTTAACACACTTAATTTTTGTTTTTTCTCAAAGAAACATCCTTAATGCTTCACAAAATAAAATATCAATACTTATATGAATTGTCCTTAAGTATTGGTAAGATTCCAAGTCTGACCACAGCAGATCCAAGGTCTTCATGTCCCGGCCTGACACCAAGTTCCAGTAGTTTAGGTCTCCCATCCCAAGTACATACAAATGGTCAAATTAATATTATCTGTAAAATACATCAAGATTAATATTCAATTCACAAAGAATATTATTAAAATATTCCCTATACTCTTCTGGTTCATTAAAATTGATACATAGGGTATCACAAAAATCATCTTCATAGATCTGCAACCTAACTTTCTTCATATCATCTAAATGGCCTATCAATTCTTCCCTATTTTCTAAATGGAAGAGTTTGAATTTATTTCCACCTGCAGAATCAATTACCCTATATGGACCTGAGTACCTTGGTGAAAGTTTATTATAGGGTGAATGTAGTTTGACCATGACTAAATCTCCTATTTTCAATTCTAGTTTATGTGCTATTTTGTGTTGTTGCTTTTTCATCTCTTATGTTCCCTAACTCTTTGGTGAATACTTTGGAAAGTATTTATTCTATTTGAGATATAATCATCTATATACACAGGTTTCTGCTCTGCAGTCAAGATTTCATATGGAAGAGTTTTGTCTTCCCCATAAATAATAAAATGAGTTGTTTCACCTGTTGCTATATTAATTTGGTTGTTCAGAGAATCCAAGTATCCTAAGTTATACTATGAGGACTCATCATACCTCTAAGACATGTAATAATTTTCTTATTTAACCTCTCTACAACTCTATTACTGTGTGGATGATTCACTAGAATGTTTACTTTATCTTAAACTACATAATTTCTCCAAAATTTTGTTATTAAATTCAGTTCCATTATCTGAAACTAAGATCTTAGGCATAGTGAAATTACAGATTATCTGATTACTGAAGCAATAGTTTCAGCTTTTTTTATTTGGAATGGGTTGCAAAATACAAAATCTTGAAAAATAATCAATAGCAACAAATACATATTCATATCCATTCTCAGACATAGGTAACTCCATTGTATCTATGTGAACTCTTTCCCAAGTTTTCTGTGGAATGGGATAGGTAAATATAATTATATATATCTTCATACCTGGCCAAAAGTATTCAAGTTGTGCTTCTCTATAAGTTTTATCCTTTCCTGGATGTGAGCTACAATCACTATCGTGAAGTAACTTCAATATCTCTTTTACAAGAGTTTGTGGTATTACCAACTGATTTACTGGACCTCTAGAAATATCTTTCCCACTTTCAACTGTTTTTCTATACAAAAGTCCATTAATCAAATGAAATTTCTCTATCTTATACCCCTTTGGAAGTTTTGGAGGATTTCTTCTTGGGTTCATCAAGTACTTGACTAATGAGTCACATGTCTTATCATCGCTCTGTTCTCTTATTAGCATTTCCTCATCTAAAGTTACAAACCCTTCTATACTACAAACAAAATCAACCCTGTCATTGGTTGTCTAATGTTTCTAGAAAGGGCATCTGCCGCAACATTCATTTTTACCTGGAATATATTCAAATTTAACTTCATAACACTGAAGTACCGCAAACCATCTAGCGAGTCTGCCCCTAAGATTCTTATGCTTAAATAAGTTCTGAATAGCTGTATGATCAGTCCATACTGTGGTTGGATATCCTAGTACCATATCTCTAAAACTTTCTAATGAATATATCACTGCTAATGTTTCTCTTTCTGTTATAGAGTAGTTTCTTTCTGCATTATTACAAAGTCTTGAAGTGTAAGCTATTGGTTTCAAAGATCCATTTCTCTCTCGCATAAGTATTTCTCCTAATCCTATGTCAGATGCATCAGTGCAAAGAATGAATTCTTTATCATAGTCTGGAAATATTAAAAATGGAGAGCTCGTGAGTTTATCTTTCAACTTATCAAAAGCTTCCTGTTGTGCAGATCCTCACATAGACTTTGAGTCCTTCCTCAACAAAGAACTTAATGGATTAGCAATGTCAGCATATTGTTGAATAAATTTTCTATAATATCCTGTCAATCTCAAAAAGCTCCTAACCTTGTCTACATTGGTTGGAATTGGAAAATTCTTGACTGCTTCAACCTTTGAATTCACTGTACTAAGTCCATGTCTGTCCCAAATAAATAACACTGTCCTGCAAGAACTTACACTTTTCAAGTTTCACTTTCAATCCTGCTTCAACTAGTCTTGAGAATATCAAATCTAATTTCTTAAAGTGCTCAACCACTGTCTGGGAAACTATTAAAATGTCGGAATACACTGGCAGTGTTTCCTAACAACCCATCTAGAATTGTATTCATTAATCACATGTAAGTTAATGGACTATTACATAACCCAAATGGCATTCGTTTGAACTCATAATGTCTCGTTGGAGTAGAAAATGCTGTGAACTCTCGTGAGTCTTCATGCAATTCTGCCAAAAAGCAGATTTGATATCTATAGTGCTAAAATATCTATTCTCAGTTCCTAAACTTATAAGTATGTCTCCTATTACTGGTAATGGTAACCTGTCATGCATGGTGTGCTTATTCAATTCCCTATAATTAATAACTGGGCGCATGGTATCATCTGATTTTGGCACCAAAATCAAAGAAAAGTTCCACTCACTTTTACTATGTTTAATAACATCCTGTGATAACATTTCAGTGATTAGTTTATCTACTATTGCTAATTTAGAGTGAGGAACCCTGTAGGCGGGTATGTAAATAGGCTGTATTCCTGGTTTTAATTTAATCTGATGTTTTAAAACAGTTGTTTTGCCTAAGGCGTTCCCTGGCAAAGCAATTGCTTTATTGTGCTTCATAAGCAAAGCAACTAAACTTTCATCCAACTCAGGGCAATTAGTAGGTTCTAATTGATTCTTGTGTTTCTTAACTCTATTTCTTCCTGAACTGAACAAATTGATGAAATTGGTAATTCCACTTCCTGTACTCTCATTTAAAATCTTGATGGGTTTGGTATACACACGAAAACATCCTATTTGTGTACCTTTCCTTAAAACTATATCTTTATTTAAAGTATCAATCATTAATATTTCTAGGATGGTTAAAATTTCAGTCTACAGTGACGCCTTACAACTGCACCTCTATCCTGTTAATTGCTCTGGAGTGTAATAATGTTAACTTTATTACGCCACAATCCACAATTTGCAAGGCTTCATTTGTAGTTGATGAATTAGTCATTTCTGGATTTCTTGAACATCTGAGTTGGGTTCACTATATAAGGCTTTACTTTCTGTTGGTCTGGACCGCTTGGCCTCGTTATCTAAAGTAATATTGTTTTCTTTCTTATCTATGTCTAGGGATTCATTGATTCATGTCACTGGTCTAAAGTCTGGTTGATTTAAAAATTAAATTAACTGTGATTTTAATAAGATCCCTAAGTCAGCAGGACATATGACCATGTTCTCTTTTCTCATAGTTGCAAATCCTATCAATAAATCTCCTGGAAAAACAGATTCTACAACTGTTACTGGAATGTGCAAATGTTCATTTGCATATAAGATAACTTCTAGTTCAACCTTACCTAATGTTTTTAACTGATTTCCAGTTACTCCTTGCAATGATTAATGGATTGGTTCCAAGATTTTCACTCCTGGTTTCAACTTACTGGTAAATAACATTAACTACAGATCCTGTACCAATAAGCATTTGAATAGGCTTATTGAACACACTACCAGCAGTGAGGCCCTACAGAAATCCTTCCAATTGTAATTGTCAGTTTATGACTATCTTTGATGTTGGAGTTTTCTTTCACCTTTCTATCACTCTTATGCTTAATATAATACTTTCTATTTGTATATATATGTGGGGAGTTCTAGAATATTGGTTTATTCTGTGTCTGGGGGTTTTCCTCTTGTTTCCTGGTGCATACGAAAATTTCTACATTCATGGGTTTTATGGCCCATTCTTTGGTGATACATACAGAAAGGTAGGTTTCTACACATACTCATCGTGACCCTCATACAGGGTGGGGCAGAACCGATTGAGCAGTTTAGAGGAGTCATTGCTCGGGGGGAGGGGAGGGGGGTGCGGGTGGTATTGTTCCGCTCCTCAGACATCCCCATTTCAGTAGCCGACATGGTGTGGACGGGAGCACATCGTGGCTTTGCTGTGCGCGCATATTTTGAGAACAATCAATCTGTGATTGCAACGCAAAGAGCTTTTCGGCGACGGTTCAATATTCCACGCAACAATGCTGTTCCTCAGGCGAACACAATTCGGTCCTGGGTTAGGCAGTTGGAGGCAACTGGTAGCACATTAAGAAGAGATACACATGGCCGACGCAGGTCCATCAGAACACCAGAAAATGTCGAGAGGGTGAGAGCAGCAATCATCCAGTCGCCAAGACGTTCTGCACGAAGGCATGCCGATGCTTTGGGAATCTCCTCACGCAGTTTGAGGAGGATTCTGCATATGGATTTGAATTCCCATCCCTACAAAATGATGATGGCTCAAGAATTGAACCAAGCAGACTTTGCCAACCGCCAAAATCTGAGGGGTGATTTAGGGTGGCCTGCGCGGTCACCTGATTTGAGCATTTGCGACTTCTTTCTTTGGGGACATCTGAAAGAAAAGGTGTTCAAAAGTCGCCCTCACACCCTACCACAGCTAAGGGAGCGGATTATTGAAGAGGTTAACGCCATACCAGTATGTGTGAACGTGCTGTAGGAAACTTCAGAGAACGACTCCAACAGTGTGTTGCAGCTAACGGCCGCCATCTTGCTGACATTATTTTCAGAACATCATACATACATACATATACCAAGGCTTTTTCCCCCTTCCAAGGGAGGTAGCCAAAAAGGGAAAGGCATAAAAACACTCCCACCCATTTCATCCCCAAATACACTCCACACCCCTCCCACCCCTCCTCCCATCTGAGCACCTCCTGGATGACGGGTCATCCCTGCACCCCGCCCACCTCCCTGGGTCAGAAACAGTGTCGCAAGACACAGTACATCCACAGCAAGGCCGCTTCATTTAATCGGCGACCCCCCATCTCCGTCCCCCTTTGCATATAAGGAGAGGACGGGGAGAAATCCCTTCGGGCTGCGTCAAAATTTACTCACACATACTACCCCACCCCCCCGCCCATTCCTCCTCATGCAGTCACAACATCATCCATATACAACCATTCTCCACTCACCTCTGTCTTCCGTCCTCTCCCTTCCTTCCTCAACAGACATTCCCCTCTTCCCCAAAGCCCCCTTCACCCCATCCATCCACCTCATCCTAGGACGTCCCCTCATGTTCACTCCCTCCACATCTGCCTTCCATACCTCTTTTACTAGTCTTTCTTCACTCATTCTTTCCATGTGTCCAAACCATCCTAATATTCTTTCATCAACCCTCTCTCCCAAATCCTTTTTCACCCCTGTTCTCCTCCTCACCTCCTCATTTCTCACTCTATCTAGCCTAGTAACCCCCGCCATACTTCTCAGACACCTCATCTCAAACACATTCAAACTCCTTCTCTCTTCTTCTCTTATGTTCCACGTTTCTGCCCCATACAGTGCTGTTGGCACAATCACTCCTTCATACAGTCTCCTCTTCGCATCCATTCCCAAATGTCTATTTCTCATTACACTCTTTAAACCACCAAGGCATTTACTCGCTTCTCTCAATCTACATTCTACCTCCACCTTCACTCCACCTTTTCCTGCTACACTTGCACCCAAGTATCTAAAACTATCCACTTCCTCCAGTCGCTCTCCCTTAATGTTCACTTCCAGTCTACTGCCACTTTCACCCCTTGTACATCTCATCACCTTACTTTTACCCACATTTATCTTTAGCTTTCTTCTATCACATACACTCCCAAACTCTGCCACCAGCTTCCTCAATCCCTCCTCTGACCCTGCCACAAGCGCAGTGTCGTCCGCAAACAACAGCTGGCTCACCTCCCACTTTTCTCCATTTTCTTTAACCATCTCCAATCCCTGACTCACTACCCTAGCATTCACCTCTCGCACCACCCCATCCATGTATAAGTTGAACAGCCAGGGCGACATAACGCATCCTTGACGAAGTCCCACCTTTACTTCAAACCACTCACTCTCTCCATTTCCAATCCTAACACATGCTCTACTACTCACATAAAAACTCTTGACAGCTCCCAAAAGCTTTCCTCCTATCCCATAAATCTGCATAACCTCCCACAGTGCCTTTTTGTCTACCCTATCATAAGCCTTTTCCAGATCCATAAAAGCCCAAAAAACATCCTTCCCCTTTCCTATAGCTTTCTCACATATCTGTCTTACCACAAAGATCTGATCTACACAACCTCTACCCGTCCTAAAACCACACTGTTCCTCACCAATTACTCCTTCTGTTCCTCTCCTAATCCTCTCAATTAAGATTCTCCCATAAGCCTTCCCTACTACACTCAACAAGCTAATCTCTCTGAAATTACTACATTCACACTTGTCCCCTTTTCCCTTGTAAAGAGGAACTATACAGGCACTACTCCAGTCCTCCGGTACTCTACCCTCTCTCCAGCAAACATTAAATAATCTCGCCAACCAGTCCACCATCACTGAACCTCCCTTTTTCAGACATTCTGCATGACATCCATCCAGACCAGGTGCCTTACCTGCTTTCATCATCTATACAACTGCCTTCACCTCATCCTTATTTCTCCTCCATTCTCCTCACTCATCACTCTCATTTTCTTCGTATTTCCCACTGCAGCTATCTTTCCTTCCCTATCTTCCTTCACATTCAGCAACTCCCTAAAATATTCTGCCCATCTTCCCCTCAGAACATAAGGATTCTAAATGGTATGTTATGCTAACCTCGAGAATAATAAATTTTATTCTCTATGTACCTCCATTACTTTTTTGTATCTCCTCAAAACTGCTTAATCGGTTCTATCCCACCCTGTATTTGCAATTTCTACAAATAACTCCATAATAACAGTATTACAATTAAAACATATAATTCTAGTATCCCTGGATGGACTTCTAACTTTCTGACTAAATCCTAATTCTGTTTTCTTAAACTCCTCTAGAGTACCTCTGTTGTCCCACTGTCATCACATATGGATTTATGATTCTGGTCTCATTGTACCCTTGCATTAGATAATCTACCTCCCCTAAATTCATAGTTTACTTGATATCTTTATACAGCTTTTCTGCCGTTAAATCATCAGAATTTTTGGTTAACAATCCAAATGTGATCAATTTTATTACCTGAGAAACTTTCATTTTGTCACTAGATCTCTCTATCCAATCTGAATTTTTCAAGATAGAATTCATGTCTTTTGACCATCTGTCCAATCTAGCTAAGTATTCTGTGTGTGATTCACTTGTTCTAACTTCTTCGATCATTCTAGCCAAAGACCTGATAGGATCCTGATCACATTTGGACATAAATGTTTATTGAATACTTTCTTATAGGCTTCATATTGGTTGATATCTTCCATTTGCTGGAAATTTATGATAAACCTAGCTCTATCCTTCACAGTATCTATATTTTCCTTTAAAATTTCTATTTTCCTTTTTCATTTGTTATATTTTTGCTCACAATCAATGTATTTATTAAGTTAAGTAACTTATTAACTCCTAGGGTGTTTACATCCCCGGTAAATTTGGGTATATTAATGTTTGAGGTATAAACCTCGTGTCGTAAGACTGTATTGTTCATACCTTCAGTAAGTTGATTTGACTTGACTGCCTCCACGTAGTCTTGCTGCTTACGTATGTCACCTCGACGTCCCTCGTTAGCCTCGTCTTTCGTCAGCCTCGTCGTTCATTAGCCTCGTTGCTCACTGCCTTGAGGATCGTCTTGTAGATGATCGCCATAAAGATCACCTTATTCAACTCGTAGTAGTACTTGCTCGTAGTGTTGTAGACCCTAGTTCCTCGTCTTGTCGTGGTGGGGGAAAAGAATACTGCCACCAAGCATTTCCACTTGGATCGTAAGAGGCGAGAAGAAAGGGACGGGGAGTGGGACTAGGCATCCTTCTCCTTGTAGCCCCACAGGGCACATTCCTAAACGAAAAAGTAAAGGCATAAGAGGGTCTGGGAGTTTTCGGACCAGCACCCTAAGGTTTTGGTCTTTTAATGTGCGTGGATGTGGTACAGACGAGAGTAAAAGGGAAGAGATAGCTAGTATGTTTGTGAGAAGAAAGATGGATGTGTTGGCTTTGAGTTAAACTGGTTCTAGGACAGTTTGATACTGGACACTTTGATACCGGACATTTTGATACCGGGCATTTCGCTACCGGACATTTTGTGACTAGGATTTTTCACTACCGGGCATTTCGATACCATTATACATATATATATATATATATATATATATATATATATATATAGATTTATATAGATATATATATATATACCTACATATATATATATACATACATATATCTATATATAGATATATATATATATATATATATACAGTATAGATATATATACATATATGTATATATACATATATGTATATATATATATATATATATATATATATATATATAATAATATATACAGTATATATATGTATATATATATATTATATATATATATATTGCATGAAACAAATTTATGTACTAAAAGTAAGGAGTTAAAAGAAGTACAAATTAAAAAACTATAAACAGACAAAAAAAATTGTAAAAAACATATTACAAGTCTAATTAAAAAAAAGACGAGCAACAATATTATCTAGTTAAAAATGTCTAATGTTATGAGCAATGCCACGAAGATATAACAACCAAATTATGCATTAAAAGTAAGGTCTTCAAAATACAAATTTAAAAAATATAAAGACTAAAAAAAATTATGTAAAAAACGTATTACAAGTGTAATGAAAAAAAAAAAAAGACAAGCAGCAATATTATCTAGTTAAAAATGTTTAATGTTATGAGCAATGCCACGAAGATATTGGATTTTATTTGAAGGGTCATACTGTTCTAGCAATTTTTTATACGCTGATTGGCGTCCCTGTATTTTTTCTTTGAGGTTACGCTGTCTCCAGATAGATAGATAGAGATAGATAGACTTTATTTGGCAATAAATCAATGTACATGAAGTGCAAATAATGACAAGAACACATAGTTCGAAATAATAAATGTAAATTTCCGAAGATAACACAAAAAGCATGAACGCTTATTTCCATTGTCCTCATCAGGTAATTTTTCTACATTAAGTCACACGGACAAACATACATAGGGGGTTGAGGGGACCAGAGACACTCATGAGTAATACCAGTCAGTACACATATGACACGTAAACATTGTTATAGATTTGCTAATATTACTGAAATGTTTGTACACATAGGAACATTGAGTCCGAATATTTGAGCACCATCCAAAAGGAACCTTGCATTCAGCAAAGGAACAACAAAATAATGATGAACTGTAACAAAACAGTATGAGTGAGTATCGGAGTGAGTATCGGAGTAGTACCATTAATAATATATTGCATTTTTCTACATCTGTATCAACATGGATGAGTGAGTACTATATCAGAGTAGGACCATTACTGGTATACTACAATATTCAACATCTGTAACATGTAGTTATAGTGAATCCTACACTGCAGCTAGGGTTACCTATTAATTCTAACATTTTACCTGAATCTCAGGACGGAGTGGGCAATTACTATGAGTAGTACATTATAACCTGAAGCACCAGAGGTAGGGTACAGGGGACCAGTACTCGAATGAGTAAAACAACAAGGAGAATGAGGAAAGAGGTCAGATCATAACTGTTCTCGGAACCTACCTGAGGCATATGCCATATTATGACTGGCAAAACAAAGGTGGAAACCAATTTGTAAACATCAATCATTGTTATGCTTAACTAAACTTCTGAAAAAAGGGGGGGGAGGGGAGGTCAGAAACAGTTATGAGTGAACGCAGATATGGATGGTATTACTCATGGATTCAGGTATCCCTCACTAAGCTAGTAGTACACAAAGTCAAGGCTGTTCTCTGTCCATAGCTGAGACATATAGTAACCCTTGACTTTTTTCTTGAAGGTAACCTTGCTATTTGTCTTCTTAATGGACACAGGTAGTGAGTTCCATAGTTGAGCACCTGTGAAGTGAAAACTGTTTTTGGTGAAGGGACCTGCATGGGGTACGATAAGAGACTCTTGACTGTTCCGGGTTCGGTTCTCAGCCGATAATGTAAAATTACAGCTCGCATATGAGGGAGCAGAATTATGAATGACATTGTAAACCTGGTTTAGTTTCAGCTGCTGGACACGATATTTTACTGGTAACATTCCTACCTTGCTAAATTCTTCAATACCAATATGACTACGTTGAGGTAGGTTTAGTATGAATCTAATTATCTTATTCTGTGTAACCTGTAGCCGGGACTGTTTTTTTCTGCTCAGACTACTGTACCAAGAGCTACAAGCGTAATCGAAGTGATGTTGTAACAAGGCTGAGACCAGAAGCTTCTTTGTTTCCAGATCAAAATTTCTGGCTTTTCTGTACAAAAATTTGACTTTATGTGAACACTTGGAAACAATCTTATCTGTTATAGCATTCCCTGAGTAAGGGTATTCCAAGATAGGTTACTTCTTGTTTTGACTCTAAGACACCCCACATCTGACCTGTACATCGCTGCGTTTCCTGAGGTTGGGTTTGGATGCGTAAGGACAGCCTATTATCTATGAGCCAGTCCTGGACCGATGACAGTTCGACACTCAGTTTCTCCTCTACTTCAACCGGGTCCCTACCTGAGACAATTAGAGCGGAGTCGTCTGCAAATAGTAGTAACTTACAGTTCACCGCACCTGGCATGTCGTTAATATAGATCAGGAACAGCAGCGGTCCTAGAATTGAACCTTGTGGTACACCACAAGTTATCTCTCTGTCATCTGAGCGGGCTTCATTTACCTGTACTAGTTGATTGCGACCTGTAAGGTAGGACTTGAACCAGCCAATATTCGCCACTCCTAATGCCTGAAGTTTTTTTTTTTAAAGAATATCATGGTCCATTGTATCAAATGCCTTTTGAAGATCCAACAAGACTAAGCCCGTGTAATTACCTCTGTCGCTTTCCTGTTTTATCAGATCGTAAAGGTATATTAAGCTGGTGTCTGTTGAGTAGTTCGTTCTAAAACCAGATTGCATACCGTATAGTAGATTACGTTACCTGAGGTAGGTATCTAACTGGTTGTATACGGTACGTTCCAAGACCTTCGAAATAATACCTAGAATTGAAACAGGCCTGTAGTTACCTGCCTCAGTTTTTGCGTTTTTTCTTGTAAAGAGGTGTTACCCGAGCCCTTTTCATGTCGCTTGGGATAAATCCTGAACCAATAGACAAATTTATTATGTGGGTTATTGGGGGAGTAATAATTGAGGCTTCATCCTTAACAAACCTCGCAGGAATGTCATCTAACCCTGTAGCCTTATTGGCACTTATGCTAGCCAGTAATTTAAACACTTCTTTTTGAGTGGTCTTATGCAGTTTGAAACACTTTGAGGACTTGTCCTTATAATATTCCTGAACGTACCTCAGCCCAAACTTCCCAGAACCTGTAGGGAGGTATTTAACTAGTTTTGTGGCAATGGTTGTGAAAAAGGTGTTGAAGTGATTGGCTATGGTGTTCCTATCAGAGTTGAGCTCACCGTTTATCAAGAGTCCTATCCTGTCTATTTTGTTACTAGGCTTTGTGTGAACTTCTAGGGTCTTCAGTGTTTCCCAAAGCTTCCTTGGATCGTGTTTGTTCTGGTGCACCATCTTAGTACAATAATCAGCTTTGGCTTTGTCCTTCCAATAATTCACCTGATTCCTATAGTACAGAAAGCCATTATAGTCCTCCTGATTTCCACTTTTCCTAAATCTGGCAATAAATCTGTCTCTATCTCTAATTAAACCCAGTATTTCATTAGTCATCCATGGCTCCGTCCTCTGTTTTATTCGTATCTCTTTGAGAGGCGCTACTCTATCTATTATAGTAAGAAATGTGTACTTAAAATTAGACCAAGCCTTATAAACATCGGTACAATTTAGAACTGGCGACCAGTCTGTCCTACCCAGTTCATCTACAAACTGTTCTCGTGAGTAATGCTTCATGGAACGAAGCTTCACTGTGTTGTGCTTGTTGAAAATCGTCTTCCTAGCTTTCCTAGTACAATATATGAGCTTGTGGTCACTAAGACCATAATCACAAGCACCAGACTGCATTATCTTGTTACGATCGGAGACCAGGATAAGATCTATGATGGACCTAGATGTGCCTGTTATTCTTGTGGGCTCGCCAATCAGTTGTGTCAGTCCATGAGATATTAGCAAGTTTCTCATTGCCTTAATAAGGTTATTATTTGTACTTGCCAGATTCGTATTAAAGTCACCTAGGATAATAATTTCTAGGTCATGCATATTGACTCGATTGAAACAGGTGGATTCTAATGCGCTATAGAAGGACATTTGTTTTGGTGGTCTGTAACAGACCCCACATAAGATGGGATGCGATTTGGGTAACAATATTTCTATCCACACAGCTTCGAGCCCATCGTTACTCATAAGGTCTGTACGGGGGTTGAATGCTAAGTCGTTACATATGTAAGTACATACCCCTCCTCCGGTCCTCTTTCTATCATTACGCACAACACTATAACCCGGAATCGCAATTACGATTGAGATGGGCAATTCTTGTTGCACGATTTAAAGCAGTTATAAGGGACCAAATATTAGGATGCACATTTGTCACGGAGGTTCTTAGTGCATTATGAAATCCTTCAACATAGTTATCAGTGCATGGCATACCATTTTCAGTGCGTCGTCATGAACATTCCATAAATGAATAGGGAAGACTGGCTCGACTGTTCGCCTTCGTTGGCCACGACCTCTCACTCCTCCAATATAATATGTTTCGAAATATGAAACAAGCTCTTGGGAAAAATCGTCGTCATCAGTTAATTCTTCGAAGACGTCAATAACATCGTCAATGGGAAGGAAACTAAAATCATCATCTTGGTGATATTGCTGTTTAAAACCTATTGTTACAACTTGTTTGTAAACATTTTGTGAGAGGTGAAATAGGCAACAGGTAACATCTGAACTAGGGAATATATCTAATAAACCATTGATGGCCGCTTTTTCAAAATCCATCATCACAGTTGTAGGTTCAACATTATGCAAGAGTTCTTTTATAGTAGTAAATAGTCTATTGTAAGTATCTTGTGTCTTATTTGGCAGCAAGGCGAACATTCTCTGAACACTAATATTGTTGTCTTGAATATGTAAAGTGTACAGTTGATAATAAATAATTGGGCTACACTTAAACGTTCTATCTACAGCCCAATTTTTGGCTCTCTTGATGTCACCAATTCCAGAGTCAGTTGCAAATATTAAAATTCTTTCAGTATCATGTTCGCCACTGTCAAACTGTAACCACTTCAGGCCATTATCAAGGTAACAATACTGATCAGGAATCAAATAACCATGCCTTACCTGAGGTATTGGTGATACATTATCTTCTACTTGTCTCCAACGCCTGATACTACAACTCAATGATGATACTGAAGGTAATTTTGGGTTTCTTTACATATTATAGTCCGAGGAGCATCTTGTGTAGATCCAGACATTATTTTCATTTGATGATGTGCTACTTTTGATTCCACTCTTGCTGCTGTTGCACTGTGATTATGCTCACCTACAGTCTTAACGATTTTGTTGTCACCATCACCAACATAGGTGTGTACGCGGGCTTTACACAACCTATTTTCGCACTGCCAATACTGCTTGGAACCATCCTTATTAGTTTTGTGTTTATCATATATATAGTTTAGATCATCTACTAATTTCTTTCCATTTTTAGTTGAAGCAATTAGACGAGGCATGGGTGATACAATAAAAATATATATATATTTATCCGCAAATGCAGCAGCCGTAGTTGATAGCCAAGCGTTAGTAGTAGACTGAGAGATGCAGCAACCGTAATTGATAGCCGAGCGTTAGTAGTAGACTGAGAGTGATATATACATTATTTAGATAACCAAATACAAGAACAGTATGGATATTATTTAAACAACCAATTACAAGAACAGTATGGCGATTATTTAAACAACCAATTACAAGAACAGTATGGTAGTTATAAACTCCAATATCTTCGCGCACACACACACACACACACACACACACACACACACACACACACACACACACACACACACACACACACACACACACATATACATATATATATATATATATATATATATATATATATATATATATATATATATATATATATATATATATCTAGTGGTATCGAAATGCCCGATAGTGAAAAATCCTAGTCACAAAATGTCCGGTAGCGAAATCCCCGACATCAAAATGTCCGGTATCAAAATGTCCAGTATCAAACTGTCCGGTCACCAGTTAAACTAAGTTGAAAGGGAAGGGTGAGTGTAAGTTTGGGAGTGTAAGTGGGAGGTTATCAGGAGTGAAGAGAGGGCGAGGAAGGGAAGGGGTGGCTATTCTAGTAAGTGAAGAGATAGGTAAACGGGTAGTGGAGTGGAAGGAGGTTTCCTCAAGGATAATGTGGATGAAGGTGAAACTGGGAAAGGAGATGTGGGTTTTTGTAAGTGCATATGGGCCTGACAGTGAGAAGAGTGTAGAAGAAAGGGAGGCCTTTTGGATAGATTTAAATGAGTACATAGAGGATTTAGGGAGAAATGTCAATGTAATAGTACTGGGAGACCTTAATGCTAGGGTAGGAAATGGTCCAATCGATGGAGTGGTTGGGAAATGTGGAGTTCCAGTAAAGAATCGTAGTGGAGAGTTGATGGTGGAAATGTGTCTAGAAAGAGTTGTTGATAGCAAATACAGTGTTTCGGAAGAAAGTCAAGCATAGGTACACATGGGAGAGGGTGGTGGAGGGAAGGGTGGTAGATAGAGCGTTGATGGATTATGTAGTGGTAAATAGGACTATGATAGGAAGAGTTAAGGACGTACATGTGCTAAGGGGAGAGGGTGGGGGAATATCAGATAATTTTATGGTGGAAGGTAAGCTGAGAGTGGAGGATAGATGGAGAAAGAGGAAAGGGACAAAAGGTAGGGAGGTGCTTAGAGTGAACTCTTTAAATGAAAAGGAGTACAAGAAGAAGCTGAAGGAGTGGGAGGGAGTGAAGGAGTAGAGCTAGGTGTGGAGGAGGAATGGGGATGGTTCAAGGAGGGAGTCACAAAGTGTGCAAGGATGGTGTGTGGAACAAGAAGGACAGGAGGAAATAGAAGGAAGGGTAGTGAATGGTGGGATGAGGAAACAAAGTAGGTTGTAGAAGAGAAGAAGCGAGCTTTCACAGATTGGTTACAAAATAGGACTAGGGAGTCATATGAGAGGTACAAAGAAAATAAAAGAGAAGTAAAGCAAAAGGTAAAGGTTGCAAAGAGGAGAGCAGATGTGAAGTGGGGTAAGAGTATGACAAAATTTTGAAAGTAATAAAAAGATGTTTTGGAAAGAAATTAAGAGAGGAAAAGGAGGCGAATCAAGTAGAGAAGAAAATGTAAAAGGTGCAGATGGAGAGATGATAACGGAAGAGAAGGCAGTAAGGGGAAGATGGGCAGAATATTTTAGGGAGTTGCTAAATGTGAAAGAGGATAGGGAGGGAAAGACAGTTGCAGTGGGAAATGCTAAAAAATGAGAGTGATGAGTGAGGAAAATGGAGGAGAAATAAGGAAGGATGAAATGAAGGCAGTTGTTAAGATGATGAAAGCAGGTAAGGCACCTGGTCTGGATGGATGCCATGCAGAATGTCTAAAGAAAGGAGGTACAGTGATGGTGGACTGGCTGGTGAGGTTATTTAATGTTTGCTGGAGAGAGGGTAGAGTGCCAGAGGACTGGAGGAGTGCCTGTATAGTTCCACTTTACAAGGGAAAAGGGGACAAGTGTGAATGTAGTAGTTTCAGAGAGATTAGCTTGGAAAGGCTTATGGGAGGATCTTGGGAGTTGGAGTTGGGAAGGCTTATGGGAGGATCTTGATTGAGAGGATTAGGAGAGGAACAGAGGGAGTAATTGGTGAGGAACAGTGTGGATTTAGGACAGGTAGAGGTTGTGTAGATCAGAGCTTTGTGGTAAGACAAATATGTGAGAAAGCTATAGGAAAGGGGAAGGATGTTTTTTGGGCTTTTATGGATCTGGAAAAGGCTTACGATAGGGTAGACAGAAAGTCACTGTGGGAGGTTTTGCGGAAATATGGGATAGGAGGAAAGCTTCTAGGAGCTGTCAAGATTTTTTATGAGAGTAGTAGAGCTTGTGTTAGGATTAGAAATGGAGAGAGTGAGTGGTTCGAGGTAAATGTGGGACTTCGTCAAGGATGCGTTATGTCGCCATGGCTGTTCAACTTATACATGGATGGGGTAGTGCGAGAGGTAAATGCAAGGGTAGTGGGTCAGGGATTGGAGATGGTTAAAGAAAATGGAGAAAAGTGGGAGGTGAGCCAGCTGTTGTTTGCGGACGACACTGCGCTTGTGGCAGGATCGGAGGAGGGATTGAGGAAGCTGGTGGCAGAGTTTGGGAGAGTATGTGATAGAAGAAAGCTAAAGATAAATGTGGGTAAAAGTAAGGTGATGAGATGTACAAGGGGTGAAAGTGGCAGTAGACTGGAAGTGAGCATTAAGGGAGAGCGACTGGAGGAAGTGGATAGTTTTAGATACTTGGGTGCAAATGTGACAGGTAAAGTTGGAGGTAGAATGTAGATTGAGAGAAACGAGTAAATGCCTTGGTGGATTGAAGAGTGTAATGAGGAATAGACATTTGGGAATGGATGCTAAGAGGAGACTGTATGAAGGAGTGATTGTGCCAACAGCACTGTATGGGGCAGAAACATGGAACATAAGAGAGGAAGAGAGAAGGAGTTTGAATGTGTTTGAGATGAGGTGTCTGAGAAGTATGATAGGCTAGATAAAGTGAGAAATGAGGAGGCGAGGAGAAGAACGGGGGGGGGGGAAAGGAAGTTGGGAGATAGGGTTGATGAAAGAGTATTAGGATGGTTTGGACACATGGAAAGAATGAGTGAAGAAAGACTAGTAAAAGAGGTATGGAAGGCAGATGTGGAGGAGTGAACATGAGGGGAAGTCCTAGGATGAGGTGGATGGATGGAGTGAAGGGGGCTTTGGGGAAGAGGGGAATGTCTGTTTAGGAAGGACGGGAGAGGACAGAAGACAGGGGTGAATGGAGAATGGTTGTATATGGATGAAGTTGTGATGCATGAGGTGGAATGGGTGGGGGGATGGGGGGTGAGGTAGTATGTGTGAGCAAAATTTGAAGCAGCCCGAAGGGATTTCTCCCCGTCCTCTCCTTTTATGCATGGGGGGGGGGGGACGGAGAGCGGGGGTCGCCGATTTAATGAAGCAGCCTTGCTGTGGATGTGCTGTGTCTTGCGACACTGCTTCTGACCCAGGGCAGTGGACAAGGTGCAGGGATGACCCGTCATCCAGGAGGTGCTAAGATAAGAGGGAGGGTGGAAGGGTGTGGAGTGTATTCAGGGATGGAATGGGTGGGAATGATTTTATGCCTTTTCCTTTTTGGCTACCCCCCTTGTAAGGGGGAAAAAGCCTTGGTATATGTATGTATATATGTAGTAGTACTTGCTCGTAGTGTTGTAGACCCCTCGTTCTTCGTCTTGTCGTCCCTTGGATTCAGCATACGCGTGGTTGTGGTTGTGCACTGCGTGGTTATGGTTGCGTGCACTGTAGATTGGTGTACCCGTAGACTTATCTTGCCTCAGTCTTGTAGTTTGCTGCATGCACCAGTCTTGTATTCTCTTCGGAGGGAGTTCATCCCCCCGCTGCCACCACTGTTATCTCCGCTTCTACCAACACTTTCTGTTCCCTTCTGTAATATTGTAATTCTTCATTCACTTTCAACTTTCTTCACTTTCTTTTTATCATTGTAGTATTGTAAGTCACTCGTCTATAGGCCCCATGCCTCTTCCGTAACGTAGACTTTTAGTCAAGTTCCATTACTCAATAAACGAAGGGAAATTAAATTAATTTAATTTTTCTTCATTTTCTTCACGAATTCTGGTACAGCGTATTTTCTTAGGTACACCTGAGTATTCACACCTGGGATCCTCTTACACCCACCAAGCCAAGTCTGCTCCGACGTCACAATTTAATTCATCCTATATCTTTGAACGTTACAAATAAGTGCCACCCTTTTAGGGCGTGACTTTACCTCCATCCACCAATAATTTTTCTTCACCCTTTTCTCAAATCAGAAAGACTGTTACACTGTCTCAAACAATACTATTACGTAAGCACTTGTGACACAAACAGAACAGGCTTTGTGTTTACATTTCGTCACATCAGCAGCACCTTTGATCGCAACCTTAACCAATTTTAGGCGGTAAGCGAAATATGCAACTCTGCAACTTACAGTCGGCCATTGTTTCATAACCGAATATAAAATTAATATATATTTTACATATCGTTTCACCTACCCCTCTATCTACTTAAATGTCTACCTCTATCCACCGGCCTCTTACAGTCACCAAGGGAATAAAACGATTAATAATAAAAACATGTTGGTAACTTGACATTCCTGAGAGGGAGTACTCAATCAGCTTGGTGTAACTATGGTGTTGAGTCCTACCCACAAGCCCGTGTTGTTACGTATATAGTTAAAATGTATGTAAAATAAAATGGAAAATGTTATTGTTGAAATTGATGTACTGTAACGATCCATTATATATATAATAGAATAAAATAAGATCAAAGGAACTCTAGAAAAAAGGAGAATGTTGAGTGGAACATAACTCGTATATTTATTTACGATCCCTTAGATGTATTCCTACGCCACAAAAGTAGTGCGCATTTTCCTCGTTAGGATCGTAATCATAAATGTCTTTTCTGTGTGTAGTCGTTAAGTTGACAACACCTCCGTAAGTGCCATGGCAGTCATCTCAGAATAGCAAAGGATCACGAAGATATGTAATGAATGTTGTGGAGGCGGGTAACAAAATCAAGGTAGGAATCATGAAGTCGAGTTCAATGATTGTTATTGACGAATAGTGTGCTTAATCATTGCATTGATTTGAGAGATTAATTATGAATGCAAATCACAATGTGGCACTTTGCAGAAACCACACCGTCTGTATGAGATCAAGACCGAAGGGCAACAATAAAGAAGATTGACGTGTGCGTTATGATTGTTTCCCATCCCTCTGTACCTCATACCTCTCCACCTTCGGAGACGGCGATGATACCTACATTACCCATAATTTTTTTATGGCTAGTGGAGCAGAAAGGCTGGCCCCCCAATGTCCCACTTGCCAAGTTGTTTTTACAATAAAACACATTTTAATTTAGTCCCCTCCATACTCTAATAAGCACACACACACACGCGCCTCCACGCCGCAAACACCTCCATCGTCGTCGTCGTCGTTGCGTGACCAAGAAGATGATTTACGACGAAAAAGGAAACCTGGTTTGTATCAAGATCTATATACACCAGGTCTAACCGTTTGAGCCGTTCTGCGCAGCTTCTGTCGTCATCTGGTTCAGTTTTCTCTTTGTGAAACACTGAAGAAAACTGTGAAACGCCAAGGAAGACTGGAACTATTATAGTTCCCCTCCCCCCCGTTATCTCTCTAGCTCATTGCTATTATCAGTGTGTGTATCTATTTACCTAGTTGTATTTACCTAGTATTTTACGGGAAGTGAAGCTATGCTCGTGGTGTCCCGTCTTCATATCTCATTTTATCTAAACTATTTTTAAATTCAAGTATTGTTTTTGCACACACCACTTTCTCATCTAACTTGTTCCAACTGTCTATTACTCTATGAGGAAAGCTGTTCTTTTTCACATCTCTTCTGTAGCTGTCTTTCTTGATTTTCTTTCCGTGTCCTCTTGTATTTCTATCATCCCATTTTATCAGATTCTCTCTATCAATAATTTCTGTCTTTCATGATTCTGTAAATAGCTATCAAATCTCCTCTCTCTCTTCTTTGCTCTAATGTCTGTAGTTCAAGTTTTGCTAATCTCTCTTCATATGATAGTTTTGAGAGTGTTGGTGCCAATTTTGTAATTGCTCTTTGTATTCTTTCAATTTTTTTTATAATTTTTTTTTTTTTTTGTACTTGGTGACCACATCGTTGCTGCATATTCCAATCTTGGTCTTATCAAAGTGATTAGAATTTTCTTCACCAATTCTTCATCCAGGTATGTAAATGCCACTTTGATTGTTCTTATTAAATTATAAGTTTCTCCAAAAATCTTATTTATATATTTCTCAGGTGACATATTATTCATAACATTGACTCCCAGTTCCTTCTCATTTTCTACCTTTTTTATTCCTTCTTCTAATTTATATGATCTTGTTATTCTGTTTTTGCTTTTTTCAAATTCCATTATACTACACTTTTTTAGTGTTGAACTCCATCTCCCTCTTCCTACTTCATTTCCATACCTTATTTAGATCACTCTGTAGTGACTCACAATCTTCTTTCGTGTTCACTTTTTTTTTATTAGTTTTGCATCATCAGCAAAGAAGCTCATATAACTTTCAATTTCTTCATCTATATCATTTATATATATAGCAAACATTATTGGGGCCAAAACTGTTCCTTGTGGAACACCGCTTATTACTTCATCCCATTTTGAGTGTTTGTCTCTTATCACTACACTCATTTTTCTTTCTTGCAAAAAGTCTTCCATCCATTTAAGCAGTTTGCCCTGTATTCCTCCTTCAGTTTCTAATTTCTTAAGCAACTTCTTATGTGGTACTTTGTCAAAAGCTTTTTTTAGGTCTAGAAATGCACAATCAGCACATCCATCTCTTTCTTGTATTATATCTATTAGCCTTGAATAGAAACATCAAATTGGTGACGCATGATCGTCCTCGTCTGAATCCAAATTGCCTTGGATTTAGCACGCTGTTTTTTTTTTTTTTTTTTTTTTTTTTTAAAATTTTACCCATTTGCTTTTGATCATTCTTTCACAACTTTTTTTCTATTGTACTTGTTAGAGAGACTGGTCTATAGTTGGTAGGGTCTTCTTTATTTCCCCCTTTATATATGGGTACTATATTTGCTTTTTTCCAATCTTCTGGAACTTTTCCTTCTTTCAAGGAACTATTTATTATGCTATGTATTTTGTCTGCCAGTTCATTTCTGCATTCTTTCAAAATCCAGTTTGCTATTTCATCAGGTCCATGCGATTTTCTAACATCAAGATTACTCAAGTGTTTCATTATTTCATTCTTTGTTACTTCTATTTCTTTCATAGGAGGGGCTTTCTCTTTCCATTCGATCTCTTCAGGTATGTTCTCCCTTGTAAACACTGATTTAAAATGCTTGTTTATAATTTCCGCCATTTCTATTTCCTCTTTGTATTCAACTCCTCCTTGTCTTAATTTATCCAAATCTTGTTTGTTTTTCAGCTTGTTTACAAATCTGTAGAATAGTTTTGGTTGATCTTTACATTTTTCTATGACATCTTTTTCATATTTTCTCTTTTCCTCTCTGCACGCTTGTACATATTCATTTCTATAACAAGTATATACTTACCATTTTTCAGGTCTTTTGTCTTTTCTCGTTTTGGTCCAAGCCTTGTCTCTTTTGTCTTTTAACTCCCTACAACTTTTGTTGTACCAGCACTTTACATATTCTTTTTCTTGTTTTTGTCTTGGGACATACTTTTCCACTCATTTTTTATAAATTTTTTGTCAAAATATTCCATTTCTCTTCTACTCTTGTATCTTCTTTGTGTATTCTTTCCTAGTTTTTATTTAGAAAGAATTCTCTTATTTGATCAAAATTTGTTATTTCATACATCATTCTTCCTTTTCTATATTGTTAATTTCTTTTCATGTATTTTTTCTCATTTAGTTCTAGTTCTATCAATATGTGGTCACTTTTACTTATTGGTGCCTGGTATTCTATCTTTTCCACTATTTCAGGTTCTGATGTGATTATTAGGTCTAGTCTCGATGGTTCTTCATTTCTATACCTAGTGTTCTTTTGAATCCATTGCGTCATTGTGTGGTCAATAATCATCTCGTGTAGAACATTTCCCCATGAGTCTTCTCCACCCTTTACGGTCATCTCTTCCCAGCAGATTTCTTTGCAATTAAAGTCGCCCATCATAACTATTCTTCCTCCATCTTCCATTATCTTGTTTAATGTTATTCTTGTGTCTTCTAACATACTTTTATGTTCACTCTCTTCCCACGAGGCTGTTTTTGGGGGCACGTAGTTTATTACAAACTTTCTGCTCTTCTTATCTCTGTCTTCTACTTCTATCATAATCATCTCTACTCTATTCTTTCTATATGTGACATTCTTCACGTTTATATCCTTCTTAGTCAGGAACATAACTCCACCCCCTTGTTTTATCTCTCTGTTTCTAATCCAATAATTATATGCATTGTGTCCTATGCTGTTGGGTGGTAGTGGACCTTTTAATTTTGTCTCTACAATTCCCATTATGTCCGGTTCTTTTTCCTTCAGATACTCGTTCACTTCATTCAGTCCTGTTATTAATCCATCTATATTTGTGTAGGACACTCTTAACTTTCTGTTATTTCCATTGTATTTTCTGTTTCTTTTTTTGTTTCTCTCTGTTATGGTCCATTTCCTCACTTTCATATTCACTACTCTCCAGTAGAATTCTTCTTTCTCCGACTCCGTTCCGGTCTCGTTTTTTTTTTTTTTTTTTTTTTTTTTTAGCTTCTTTCCTTTTCATTTTTTCCCTCTCTTTCCTCTTTATTCATTTCTCTTATTATCCATACATTTTTATATTGTTCACTTGCTGCTAGCTTCCCTGTTTTTGCTTAGATATTCTCTACTGTTGTTTGTGACCTGAATTTAATCTTGATTGGTCTGGTCTTATCTGTACTATACAGTATTTTCCGAGTCTAAACATCTCTTCAATTTGTTTCATGATTTCAGGTTCATCTTCCTGAACTAATTCTAGTAAACTTATTACTTTTTCTTGCTCTTTAATTCTTGTGGTTCTATTTTGGTTAAATTTCTCTTCCATTCCTAATATAATTATACATTTCTTTTTGTCTGCTAAGTCTCTTACTATATTCTCCTTCTGTCTCATCACTTTAATAACTGAGTCTTCAGTTTGTTCTTTCATTTATTGTTTATGTCAGTAAATGCAACTTTACTGTTTTCTTGGATTTTTTTCCAGCCCTGTGCTTCCTTTGCTATGGACTCTTTATTGTCTTTATTATTCCTCTTTAATTCCTCATTCTCTTCTTTTAACTGTCTTTTTAATTCTTCTATTTCATTAGTTACATTTTTGTTCGCCTTCTCTAGTTCTTCCAATCTTTCAACTCTTTGTGCAATTTTGGCTACCTTACCGAACTTGTTTTCCCAATGCTCGGTCATCTTATCAAATTTCTCCTCTAGTCTTGCCAATCGGGGGAGGTTGGTATCCCCCCAAACCCTCTTTAAATCCCTGGAAACTGTTATCATCACCTTCCACTGTGCTGCTCTTATCTATACTTCTACTCTTTACATTTTTGTTGATCCCGTCCTCTCCAAAGCCATTGTCTTCAGTTCGCCTTTTGTTTACAAATCTCCTGGTCTCCTGGACCATGTCTCCCTCTTCCTCATTTCCCTCAATATCCCTTCCCTTCTCCTTCTCTATCACTCCCCCACTACTCCACGAGCACTCCCCTTCCCTATAAATACAATAAGGCACTTCCTGGACGTTGAGATACACGTAGATTTTCCTTTTTCCTAGGAACACTAATTCTCGCCGTCCATTCGACGAAAGTGTGTGTGTGTCTGTGTGTGTGTGTGTGTGTGTGTGTGTGTGTGTGTGTGTGTTTATATACTTGTATTTTACAGGAATGGGAAATATCGTCGTGTGTGCTTATATGTGTAGACGTTCACATGTGTGTGTTTGTGTGCGTATGTATGCGTGTGTATTTATATACTTGTATTTTACGGGAAGGGGATATGTCGTCGTGTGTACTTATATGTGTACACGTTCACATGTGTGTGTGTATGTGTGTGCGTGTGTATTTATATACTTGTATTTTACGGGAAGGGGAGATATCGTCGTATGTGCTTATATGTGTACACGTTCACATATGCGTATTTACCTAGTTGTATTTTACGGGAAGGGGAACTATGCTCGTGGTGTCCCGTCTTCATATCTCATTTTATCTAAACTATTTTTAAATTCGTGTATTGTTTTTGCACACACCACTTTCTCATCTAACTTGTTCCAACTGTCTATTACTCTATGAGGAAAGCTGTTCTTTTTCACATCTCTTCTGTAGCTGTCTTTCTTGATTTTCTTTCCGTGTCCTCTTGTATTTCTATAATCCCATTTTATCAGATTCTCTCTATCAATAATTTCTGTCTTTCATAATTCTGTAAATAGCTATCAAATCTCCTCTCTCTCTTCTTTGCTCTAATGTCTGTAGTTCAAGTTTTGCTAGTCTCTCTTCATATGATAGTTTTGAGAGTGTTGGTGCCAATTTTGTAATTGCTCTTTGTATTCTTTCAATTTTTTTTATACATTTTTTTGTACTTAGTGACCACATCGTTGCAGCATATTCCAATCTTGGTCTTATCAGAGTGATTAGAATTTTCTTCACCATGTCTTCATCCAGGTATGTAAATGCCACTTTGATTCTTATTAAATTATAAGTTTCTCCAAAAATCTTATTTGTATGTTTCTCAGGTGACATATTATTCATAACAATGACTCCCAGTTCCTTCTCATTTTCTATTTTTTTTTATTCCTTCTCCCAATTTATATGATCCTCTTATTCTGTTTTTTGCTTTTTCCAAATTCCATTATACTACACTTTTTAGTGTTGAACTCCATCTCCCACTTCCTCCTCCATTCCCATACCTTATTTAGATCACTCTGTAGTGACTCACAATCTTCTTCCGTGTTCACTTTTTTAATAGTTTTGCATCATCTGCAAAGAAGCTCATATAACTTTTAATTTCTTCATCTATATCATTTATATATATAGCAAACATTATTGGGGCCAAAACTGTTCCTTGTGGAACACCGCTTATTACTTCATCCCATTTTGAGTGTTGATCTCTTATCACTACTCTCATTTTTCTTTCTTGCAAAAAGTCTTCCATCCATTTAAGCAGTTTGCCCTGTATTCCTCCTTCAGTTTCTAATTTCTTAAGCAACTTCTTATGTGGTACTTTGTCAAAAGCTTTTTTTAGGTCTAGAAATGCACAATCAGCCCATCCATCTCTTTCTTGTATTATATCTATTAGCCTTGAATAGAAACATATTAAATTGGTGACGCATGATCGTCCTCGTCTGAATCCAAATTGCCTTGGATTTAGCACGTAGTTTTCTTCTAAATATTTTACCCATCTACTTTTGATAATTCTTTCACAATTTTTTTCTATTGTACTTGTTAGAGAGACTGGTCTATAGTTGGTAGGGTCTTCTCTATTTCCCCCTTTATATATGGGTACTATATTTGCTTTTTTCCAATCTTCTGGAACTTTTCCTTCTTTCAAGGAACTGTTTATTATGCTATGTATTTTGTCTGCCAGTTCATTTCTGCATTCTTTCAAAATCCAGTTTGCTATTTCATCTGGTCCATGCGATTTTCTGACATCAAGATTACTCAAGTGTTTCATTATTTCATTCTTTGTTACTTCTATTTCTTTCATAGGGACTTTCTCTTTCCATTCGATCTCTTCAGGTTGTATGTTCACCCTTGTAAACACTGATTTAAAAGGCTTGTTCATGATTTCCACCATTTCTATTTTCTCTTTGTATTCAACTCCTTGTCTTAATTTCTCCAAATCTTGTTTGTTTTTCAATTTGTTGTTTACAAATCTGTAGAATAGTTTTGGTTGATCTTTACATTTTTCTATGACATCTTTTTCACATTTTCTCTTTTCCTCTCTGCACGCTTGTACATATTCATTTCTATAACAAGTATATATTTTCCATTTTTCAGGCCTTTTGTTTTTTTTCCATCTGGTCCAAGCTTTATCTCTTTTGTCTTTTAACTCCCTACAACTTTTGTTGTACCAGCACTTTACATATTATTTTTCTTGTTTTTGTCTTGGGACATACTTTTTCACTCATTTTTTATAAATTTTGTCAAAATATTCCATTTCTCTTCCACTGCTGTTTCTTCTTTGTATATTCCTTCCCAGTTTTCTTTTTGAAAGAATTCTCTTATTTTATCAAAGTTTATTTTTTCATACATCATTCTTCCTTTTCTATATTGTTCGTTTCTTTTCATGTATTTTTCTTCATCTAGTTCCAGTTCAATCAATATGTGGTCACTTTTACTTATTGGTGTTTTATATTCAATCTTTTTCACTATTATAGGTTCAGATGTGATTATTAATTCTAGTCTCGATGGTTCTTCATTTCTATACCTAGTGTTCTCCTGTATCCACTGTGTCATTGTATGTTCAATAATCATCTCGAGTAGAACAATTCCCCATGAGCCGTCTCCACCCTTTACGGTCATCTCTTCCCAGCAGACTTCTTTGCAATTAAAGTCACCCATCATAACTATTCTTCCTCCATCTTCCATTATCTTATTCAATGTTATCCTTGTGTCCTCTAACATACTTTTATGTTCACTCTCTTCCCACGAGGCTGTTTTTGGAGGCACATAACTTATCACAAACTGTGTGCTCTTCTTATCTCTGTCTTCCACTTCGATCATAATCATCTCTACTGTATTCTTTTCATATGTGACACACCTCACGTTTATATCCTTCTTAGTCAGGAACATAATTCCACCCCCTTGCTTTGTCTCTCTGTTTCTAATCCAATAATTATATGCATCATGTCCTACACTGTTGGGTCGTAGTGGACCTTTTAATTTCGTTCCTACAATTCCCATTATGTCCGGTTCTTTTTCCTTCAGATAATCATTCAGCTCATTCAGTCCTGTTATTAATCCATCTATATTTGTGTAAGACACTCTTAGTTTTCTGCCACTTCCATTGTATTCTCTGTTTCCCTTTTTGTCGTATTTCCTTACTTTCATATTCACTACTCTCCAATAGAATTTCTCTTTTTCTAACTCTGTTCTCATCTCGTTTTTTCCTTAGCTTCATGTCTTTTCTTTTTTTTCTCCTCTCTTTCCTCTTTATTAATTTCTCTTTTTATCCATACCTTTTTATATTGTTCACTTATTGCTAGTTTCCCTGTTTTTGTTAAGATATTCTCTGCCGTCGTTTGTGATCTGGTCTTATCTTTACTCTCCGAGTCTATACATCACTTCAATTTTTTTCATGCTTTCAGGTTCATCTTCCTGAACTAATTCTAGTAAACTGCTTACTTTTTCTTTTTCCTCACTGATTCTTGAAACTCTATCTAGGTTATTATTTCTCTTCCATTCCTAATATAATTATACATTTCTTTTTATCTGCTAAGTCTCTTACTATATTCTCCTTCTGTCTCGTCACTTTGATAACTGTCAGAGTTTGTTATTTCATTTGCTGTTTAATTATGTCAGTAAATGCAATTTTACTGTTTTCCTGGATTTTTTTTCCAACCCTGTGCTTCTTTTGGTATGACCTCTATATTGTCTTTATTCCTCTTTAATTCCTCATTCTCTTCTTTGACTTCTTTTAACTGTCTTTTTAATTCTTCTATTTCATTAGTTACATTTTTTTTCGCCTTCTCTAGTTCTTCCAATTTTTCAACTCTCTGCGTAATGTTGGTTACGTTACCGAACCTGTCTTCCCAATGTTCGATCATCTTATCAAGTTTCTCCTCTATTCTTTTCAATCGGGGGAGGTTGGTATCCCCCCCACCCTCCTTAAATCCCTGGAAACTATTATCCTCACCTTCCATTGTGCTGCTCTTATCTATATTTCTAATCTTTACATTTTTGTTAATCCCATCACCAAAATCATCGGTCCTTCGTTTGTTTACAAGACGTCTGGCCTCCTGGACCAAGTCTTCCCCTTCCTCATTTCCTTCCATTTCCCTCAGTAATCCCTCCCCTTCTCCTTTTTCCTCACTTTCCCACGACACCACGAGTTATCCCCTTCCCTGTAAATACAGTAGGTACTTCCTTTGCGTTGAGGTCCACGAAAATTCCACTTTTTCTTCAGAACTCCAATCCTCGCCGTCCATCCGACAAAAGTGTGTGTGTGTGCGTGTGTGTGTGCGTGCGTGCGTGTGTGTGTGTGTGTTTATATATTTGTATTTTACGGGAAGGGGAGATATCGTCGTGTGTGCTTATATGTGTACACGTTCACATGTGTGTGTATGTGTGTGATTCACCTTGGTCTTTTGGATCACGTGTTTGACTCGTGATCGACAGCTATTTCCCTCCCGAAAGAGAGCTCAGAGCTCGTATGTCCGATCTATAAACTTACACGCACACACATCCCAAACTCCCCGCCCACGAGAGTTGGAGTAACGATTCGAAGCGCAGAAACACTGAAAAAAAATTCAAGCTTATGCAGGATTCGAACCAGGTATCACCAATAATTGCGTCTACGACGTCCGAGTATCTACCAACCGCTCCACCGAGACTCTTACTCAATTGAACGTGTGTGTGTATTTTACGGGAAGGGGAGATATCGTCGTGTGTGTTTATACAGTATGTGTACACGTGTGTGTGTGCTTATACAGTATGTGTACACTTGTGTGTGTGTGTGTGTGTGTGCTTATACAGTATGTGTACACTTGTGTGTGTGTGTGCTTATACAGTATGTGTACACTTGTGTGTGTGTGTGTTTATTTGTAGGAAAACGATGAAAAATTTCATATTTGGGCGGGATACGAACTAGGTAATGCTGTTATTGTTGTCCCAGAAATCTGAGTCCCTATCAACTGCACCACCGAGTCACTTATATATATGTGCGTGTGTGTGTATTTATATACTTGTATTTTACGGGAAGGGGAGATATTGTCGTGTGTGCTTATACAGTATGTGTACACGTTCACGTGTGTGTGTGTGTGTGTGCGTTTATATACTTGTATTTTACGGGAAGGGGAGATATCGTCGTGTGTGCTTATATGTGTACACGTTCACATTTGTGTGTGTGCGTGTGTGTGTGTGTTTGCAGGGAAACGATGAAAATTAACAGTTGGCTTACTTCCTCTTTGGTTTGAGCCACAACCCTTAATGTCACAATAAGCCATATTGTCAAGATCTATATATACCAGTATATACAGATCTTCATTGTCAGAATATAACTAATTGCGTGGAGCGGTGCGAGCGGAAGCAGCAACATACCCGAGCGACGCACCAGCTACAGCTGACAGCGATAGGACGCGCGAACCCCACTTTGAACAGCCAGGTGACGTTCACAGATCCGCTGCGCCAACACACTCGAAATTCGGTCGGAAGTGGTTAGACCTGGTATATATAGATCTTGGTTTGTATTGTAGGGGTGAGGAGTGATCGTGAGTGTCCGAAATTATATCTCTGCAGTGCTAGTCCATTGTATTAACATGGAATTAGTGAAAATGAATGAAAACAACGACTCGAAAGCCAGTCACGAACCAGAGCCATCTGGCGTCAGTCGATCGAACCGCGATGTAAACAAACCTTGTACTAACACGTGCGATGAGAAAGATTTTCCAGGATTTAGTAAGTATGAAAGCAGGAACTTAAGTCGATTATTAGAGATAGAGAGAGATATGAGCAAAAACAGGATTCGGTGGGAGAATGAAAATATAGACTTATGAAAAGATATCATAGGATTAATAGACTGCTTAGCACAGGCGATCCGCGAAATTTCTGACCTAAGAAAAACCAACTTGGATCTTACAAACGAGATTAAAGAAATGAAAAGGGATATAAATGAGTTGAAGAATTACAACGAAAAGAAGAAAACCAATGATAATAACAACAGCGAAAATTTAAAGACAGAGGTGAACAATAAATGACAAGAATTGACACAAAAGATCGAAGAGAACCTAGGTGAGGAAAGTGTTCAGAAAATTAAGTGGAAGGAAAACATCGAAAACAAGGAAATTGCTTTTAAAGAAATAGTCAAGCAGCAAATGCAGGATAATGCAAAAGACACAATTATCCAAGTGATTAACGAAAAGGCTAACTGGGTCAGGGATACAGTAGATAGGAAAAAATGTATTGTGGTATATGGACTAAAAGAAAATCAGGGATTGGCGAGGTACATGAGGGAAAAAGAAGAAAAAGAGACAGCAGTAGAAATCCTAAATGAAATTCAGGGGGAAGAAAGAGATGCACACATAGACCTGGAAGAGACATATAGAATCGGTCGCTATTCTAAGGATAGAAATCGACCTCTAAAGATAAAATTAAGGTCACAGATGGTAGTAGAAGACATTTGAAAAAGTAGGCAACGTGGCAAAGAGTGAAAAGTACAATAAGATATGGATAAAAAGAGAAATGAATACTGAGGAATTAGAAAAAGAAAAGTCACTAAGAGAAGAAGTAAAGGAAAAAACTTGATGAGAACGGAGACAGAATGCAAAGAATTCCATTGGAGAGTAATCGACATGAGATTGAGACAATGGCGCATCAAACCGAAAAAACCAAGGACAGAAAAAATAATGGAGAAGGAAGAAACTTAAAAGTGGCCAATACTAACATTGACGGATTAATTTCAGGTCTGAACGAACTCAATGATTATCTGTTAGAAGAAAAACCAGACGTAATGGGAATTCTAGAGACTAAACTAAGAGGTGAAATACCATCCATCGTTATTGGACAAGGCCTATACAATTACTGGATAAAAAAACAGGGAGGAGGAATCATGTTCTTGGCCAAGAAAGACCTAAACGTGACAAAAATTGCAGAGGGCAAAGGTAGTGTTGAACTGATCATGATAAAAGTCGAAGGCAAGAATATGAAAAGTAGAAAGTTTGTGGTGACCTATGTGCCCCCAAAAACGAATGCTTGGAAAGAGAACGAACATACAAAAATGCTAGAAGATACAAGAAAATCACTAAATGAGATACTAATGGGTAAGGGTAACCTGGTAATTATGGGGGACTTCAATTGCAAAGAAATTTGTTGGGACAACATGACAGTGCGAGGAGGAGATGACTTGTGGGGCAATGTACTGCTAGACATGACTATGGAGTACACAATGACCCAATGGGTCAGTGAAAACACAAAGTACAGAAAAAATGAAGAGCCATCGAAACTAGATTTAATATTTACAACAGAACCTGAAATAGTGGACAAAGTCCAGTACAAGACACCAATTGGAAAGAGTGACCATGTACTCATCGAAACTGTACTAAAGGGAGAAATAGACATGGAGAGGAACGAAAAGCATAGGAAAGGAAGATTAATGTACAACAAAAACATGGCAAAACTAAAGACATTCTTCCGGAATACAAACTGGGAAAAATTCTATATGGAAGAAACAACAGTGGAAGAGAAATGGGATATATTGATGGATAATTGCAATGAAGGGGTAAACAGGCATGTACCAAGACAAAAGCAAGAGAGTACATTAAATGTTGGTTCAACAAAAGATGCAGTGAGGCAAAAGACAGAAGGGACAAAGCTTGGAAAAGGTGGAGGGAAAAAAAAAAGGCAAATTGCAAATTTATATAAACTATAGAAATTAGTATGTTAATGTGAGAAGAGAGGAAAAAAGGAACCATGAGAAGGATATTATAGATAAATGCAAAGATCAACCCAAGCTATTCTATCAGTATGTGAATGGTAAACTCAAAACCAAACAGGAAATGGTGAAACTACGCCAAGGAAATATAGAATACACAGAAGAATTAGAGATGGCCGAAGTCATGAACAGTGAGAAAATACAAAATTGGGACGTAGATAATAACAAGCAATCTCCCCACATGAGTGAGTTCACAACATCACAAAAAGAAATATCAGAACATCTATCAAAACTTGACGTCAGAAAATCACATGGCCAGGATGGTATTGCAAATTGGATTCTAAAGGAATGCAAAGAAGAACTAACAGACAAAATACACATCATAATAAATAGCTCACTCAAAGAAGGAAATATACCTAATGACTGGAAAAATGATAACATTGTACCAATATATAAAGGAGGAAACAAGGAAGAACCCACCAACTATAGGCCAGTATTACTAACAAGCACTATAGCCAAAATTTGTGAGAAAATCATCAAAAATAGATGGGTAAAACATCTGGAAGACAACAACATATTAAACCCAAGACAATTTGGGTTCAGACAAGGAAGATCATGCACCACAAACTTAATGTGCTTCTACTCAAGGCTAATAGACATAGTGTAAGAAAGAAATGGATGGGCTGATTGTGTGTTCCTAGACTTGCAAAAAGCCTTTGACAAAGTACCACACAGAAAATTACAACAACAACAAAAAAAAAAAATGGAACACATACGAGGAATACAAGGGAACCTACTAAAATGGATGATGGACTTCCTGACTGGTAGAAATATGAGAGTAGTGCTCAGAGAAAAATATTCAGATTGGAAAGAGGTGATGAGTAGAGTACCGCAAGGATCTGTACTGGCACCAATAATGTTTGCTATCTATATGAATGACATGGACGAGGACGTGAACTGTTACATGAGCTTCTTTGCTGACGACGCCAAACTGTTAAGGAAAGTAGAAACTGATAAGGACTGTGAAGCACTGCAAGAAGACCTGAATAGGGTATGGAACTGGAGTCAGAAATGGGAAGTTGACTTTAATACTAAGACGTGTAGCATAATGGAGTTTGGAAAAAGCAAAAACAGAATATCAGGAAAACATGCAATTGGAACCAAGGAAGTAAAGAAAGTAGGATCCGAAAAAGATTTGGGAGTAATTATCACAAACAACTTGTCCTATGATAAACAGATTAACAAAATTGTCGGGGAGACTTACAACTTGCTAAGATCAATAAAAGTGGCATTTGCATACTTGGACGAAGACATGATAAAAAAAATATTGGTTACATTGATAAGGCCTAGACTAGAGTATGCGGCAACATTGTGGTCCCCCAGTACCAAAAATAATATAAAGAAAATAGAAAGAATCCAAAGAGCAGCTACAAAAATGGCACCTGCACTTGCAAACCTATCATACGAGGAGAGAGTGGCTAAACTGGAGTTACCGACACTGGAGCAAAGAAGAGAGAGAGGTGACCTATTGATCATCTACAGAATCATGAAAGGCACAGAGATACTTGATAGAGAGGACATAATTAACTGGGACAAGAGAAACACAAGAGGACATGGAAAGAAAAAAAAACATAGCTGTAGAAGAGAACTGAAGAAAAACAGTTTTCCACATAGAGTAGTGGACACTTGGAACAAACTGGATAATGAAATAGTATGCGCAAAAACCATTCATGAGTTTAAAAGCAAACTAGACACTGCGAGATACAAAGGCGGGACACCACAAGCATAGCTCCCCTTCCCGCAAAATACAACCAGGTCAATACAACTAGGTAAATACAGGCCAAACTTTTTAACAAATTTATCTTTTAAAGAAGTTTTAGGGGAGGAAGCTCATGTGAAGAATGTTATAAAGTTTTTAAAAGACATCAATCTATTTTATAAAATTTAAAATTGTGTATATGAATGCTTGTGAGTGTATCCTGTTCTGATGTGTTTTTGTGAGCGCTTATTGTTTTTACTGTTTTACTTAAATTTGTATCTATTTATATAAGATAAATATGCGCTGAATGGCCTACTTGCTCCAGCGCTTGGCCTTCAAGCCAAAAAATTCATAAATCAACCATGAAAAGGATATTATAGATAAATACAAAGAGCAACCCAAGCTATTCTATCGATAGCCCCCTGGGGCTAGGGGGTGTAGTATAGAATATAGCCCCCGCCACATCGGCTGCGTGTCGTAAGAGGCGACTAATGCCGATCCCCGGGCGGGGCTCTTGTTTCCCCGCACAGGGCTTCCTCTTAAACTTACTTTTCCACTCCTCTCTTCTCTTCCGCTTGCTGTTCCATCCCTCCGACCTAATTTTCAGCCGCCCCTCTCAGTAGCGGCAAAAGAAAGCCCTATGGCGATGGCTAGTGATGGGGGCAGAAGGTGATCTCTGGAAGCCTCTAGTCACGAACTACACATAGGCGGTGTGGGCAAGATAAATCGCTCTCGTATTGGGATCGAGGCAACAGCACGGTTCGGTAGCTACCCACATGACTGAGCAGCCCTACTCAGGATCCACTCTGCTCACCCCACATGGGGAGGGGGCTAGAAAAGGTGCCCCAAACATAGTTTGCCTCATAACCACCTGACTGGGGAACCGCCCCCAGTAAGGTCACCCTCACTGCGGTCAAGACAAACCCTTAAGAGAAAACTCTCCTAACGCTGACGACCTATGCATGACCAAGGATATGAGCAAGGCCTCTACTGGTTCTAGAGATGAAAGTCCACAGTCTTTCATCACACTGGAACCCTATTCCGCTAAACCACAGCGGAAAAATAGAAATAAAGAAAAGTCTTTCCCCCCTCTAACTAATCCACGAGGACAATTGGAAGTTTTGCCTGGGATTTTTGAGTCCCATTATAATAAATATTTAACTTTATTCATGCCCCATTGACTCTTTAGACATTTTTGATGTCCATAGAGAAATTATCCAATGTATTGGCAGGGAACCCAAAATCATCCCCCAAAGTAGTGGATCACTTCTGATAGAGGTTAACTCTCCAGAAGAGAGCTCAAAATTGCAGAACATTGGAAAAGTTGCTGGGCATGAGGCAGATTGTACCCCCCACAAGACACTCAACCAGTGGAGAGGAGTTGTCTACTCCAAGGAACTGCTGAGGTTTTCTGAAGAAAAGCTCTTAACAGAGTTGAAATCCCAGCACGTTTCAAGTGTTCGCCGGATGAAACGAAAAGAAAATGGCACTCTTGTAGACCAACCTCTAATAATCTTAACATTTGACCTGCTTAATCTTCCATCATCAATATCTGCTGCTTGGTATAAACTGAAGGTTAGACCATATATACCTTCACCAAGAAGATGTTACCACTGCCAAATGTTTGGTCATACATTCACCACATGTCGCAAGAAATTAGCAGGAACACCACCGAGTTGTGTCAATTGCAGTGAAAGCGAACATGGAGAATGTACGAAAACATCGAAATGTTTTAATTGTCATGAAGAGCACCCAACTTCCTCTAGATCTTGTGAAAAATATATACTAGAAAAACAAATCCTGAATATAAAGGTCAGAGAACATACTAGTTACTCTGAAGCAAGAAGAAAAGTGATTGATCCATTAAAACTTAATACTAAGACATACTCGGAAGCCCTTGGTAACAAATTTCAGCCTACAGGCCACTTCACCACTAAAACACAACCTAATATGGATAAAATAGAGACCGATCAGGCACACCAGATAAAGTACAAACAATCAACCAACCGATCAGTTGACCAACTAACTCGCAATAAGCGAACACGGAGTTCAGACTCTTTGGGTTGCCCAAGTGGCAAAATTCAGAATAGAGATTCAACAACAGCTGTATCCAAAATGCCATCTAACAACTCTTCCCATATTGGGGCCATGGGAGGCCCTACACCATCACCCAAGGGCCCAGATAGTGGCCCTCTTCCCACCCCTGAGAGGGGAGTGGGAAACCTTTCCCTCAACCTAGAAGGATCAACAGGAGATCCTTCTGTACCTATAGAGAAAGTAGTCCCTCCCCCTGTACCTGTAGGGCCACAGGGAAGTTCTACCACCTCTGGTAGACCTAAAGAAGGTCCTACTAAAATTAAACCTGGAATTCAATCATCTAAACCACCAAAACTTCCAGTTAAAGCAGAGGTCCATTCAATCCCACAATCTAAGACCAAGAAGTCGGGTAACAACACCACCCGACATTCCCTGAACCATAGATAAATTCACTCTGCTCCAATGGAATTGTCAGGGACTAAGAGCCAAGTATGAGGAATTGAAACTGCTAATCCATGACCAGCAACCTAATATTATTTCCTTACAAGAAATAATGTTAGACTCATTCACCCCATGCCCTAAAGACTTCAAAGCATACCGCACTACATATGATCCAGATATTGGTATCCATGGGGGAAGCATGTTGTATATCCGTAAAGATATACCTCATGTTCCCATCCCTCTTCAGTCTCGATTGCAAGCTGTCGCGATACAAGCCGGCTTGAATCGCAGATATACAGTCTGCTCCCTATATCTACCACCAAGTACTAATATAACCAAAGATAGTCTTGAATCTTATTCAACAGTTACCTCAGCCATTCGTCATTATGGGTGACTTTAATGCTCATCACCCATTATGGGGTGATGTTACCCCAAATCAGAAAGGAAATCTAATTTCATCTATTTTGGAGCAGGAGGACATTACTGTTTTAAATACTGGTGAACCTACTCATTATCACATTCAGACTGGCTCTACATCATGTATAGATTTATCGATCTGCAGCTCAAATTGTGCTTTGGACTTTGAATGGAAAGTCCTTGATGACTTACGAAGCAGTGATCACTATCCCACCGTATTGTATACACAGGAAGGGGGTGCACGACTTTTCGTCGCCGTCTTTTCGTCGCCGGACTTTTCGTCGCCGGACGTTTCGTCGCCGGACGTTTCGTCGCCGCGACTTTTCGTCGCCGGTCTTTTCGTCGCCGGACTTTTCGTCGCCCCAAGCATAAATTGTATGCAAAGATTGACAATTGGAAATATATGATTTAATGTCATACTTGTACTTATATTCCTACTCCCAATGCAATAATATGAGTGTGGCAAATAGCTATACATCTCAGTGCCGTATAAACCATTCATTCTTGCCTTAACCAGTCCGACTTGCAAATACCTGAGCCCTAACTTACGTAGATGAAATACAATTTTATTTAAATTACAATAAATAATTTAATACATCATTATCTAAATATATATTTGACACGTCAGTATATATGATAATTTATTATTGGCATATCATACAGTAATAATTTGACACGAAATCATAATTATGAAGCTATTCATTAAAGTGTAAGGGTAAAATCATTTATTATAAAATTAGTAAGTTATTAGTAAATAGTCCATATGTATTGAAATGTAAAGTTCTTTAGTAAGGCTGGACAGACGCTACTACCAATAATCACATCAAGATCAATCAGAAGAAGTTTATTGAATTTGGCATTAAATCATATATTTCCAATTTTATATTTCAATTATTTTATATTTCAAATATTGTCAATCTTTGCATACAATTTATGCTTGGGGCGACGAAAAGTCCGGCGACGAAAAGACCGGCGACGAAAAGTCGCGGGGACGAAATGTCGCGGCGACGAAACGTCCGGCGACGAAAAGTCGCGGCGACGAAAAGTCCGGCGACGAAAAGACGGCGACGAAAAGTCATGGACCCACAGGAAGGTGCTCCTACAGATGGCATTCCTCGCTGGTGCACTGAAAAAGCCGACTGGACCAAGTTTGAAGAATTGAGTACTGTCCAGAACAGTATTGACAGTTTTTCTTCAGTTGAAGCTGCACTGGAGTACTTAAATGACACACTCTACACTGCTGGCATTAATTCCATCCCAAAGTCATCTGGAAAGTTTAGGAGACGCCCTGTACCATGGTGGTCTGACACCATACGAAATCTACATGGAGCAACACGAAGAGCTCTGACTAGATTACATCGCCATAGAAATGATGAGAATTTAGTTGCTTATCGTAAAAGCAGGGCATTACTTCGACGTACCATCAAAGAAGCAAAGCATCAGTCTTGGACTAAATTTGTATCATCATTCAACTATAGAACACCGGCATCGATCGTTTGGAAAAACTTGAGAAAAATATCGGGGAAATACACCATTAGCCCTCTACCTGTTTTAAAATTAGATGGCTCTTTGGTCTTTTATCCTAAAGACGTTAGTAATGCCTTTTCAAATCATTTTGCTAATATATCTAAACCAGACAACAGCTCTCCTGGATATCAATACCGAATGAGAGAACAACAACGTAATCTTGACTTCACTGCCCCTCATGAAGAATCCTATAACCCCCCTTTCACTGAAAAGGAATATGATTCAGCTTTGAACTCCTGCAGTGATACTTCTCCAGGTCCTGACGACATTACATATGCCATGTTGAAACATATATCTCCAGTAACTAAAGGTTTTATTCTTGTAATTCTTAATAGGATGTGGTTTGAACATTCGTTTCCCAGTATTTGGGAAATGGGTATAATTTTACCTTTTCTTAAGCCTAATAAAGATGGTTCAATTCCATCAAATTACCGTTCTATTGCCCTCACATGCTGCATGTGCAAAATTTTAGAAAAAATGGTCAATGCACGACTAGTCTGGTATCTTGAACGAAACCACATCATATCTGATATTCAATGTGGTTTCCGTCGCATGCACTCCACTGCTGATGCCTTACTTCGACTAGAATCTTCAATTCGTAAAGCCTTTGTCTCTAAGCAACATCATATCAGTGTTTTCTTTGACTTAGAGAAAGCATATGATACCACATGGAAGCATGGTATTCTTAAGGCTGTACATGCTATTGGCATTCGAGGAGAAATGGCCTTTTTCATCAAGAACTTTTTAGCAAATCGTGTTTTTAGAGTAAGAGTTGGGAACATCATATCTGAAATAAGACAACAGGAAGAAGGTGTACCTCAGGGGTGTGTTCTCAGTGTCACTCTCTTTAGTTGAGCTATAAATGGGGTGACATCTGTGATTCCTCCTGATATACTTGCCACCCTTTTTGTAGATGACCTCTCCATTTCTTTTAGAGCTAGTAACATGGCAATAGCTGAAAGAAAACTACAACTCTGCATCAATAAAATAGTTTCATGGGCCGATAATAATGGTTTTAAATTTTCACCCAGCAAAACTGTCGTCGTACATTTCTGCCGACTAAGAAGTCTGCATCCTGACCCTACCATTTGGTTAAAGGATGACCAGATTCCCTGTGTTGACGAAACCAGGTTTTTAGGACTTATTTTTGATAAGCACCTTTCTTGGGTACCCTACCTGAAAACCCTGAAGACACTATGTCTAGAGACCATGCAAATTTTAAAAGTTTTAGCACATACCTCATGGGGCGCTGACCGCAGAACAATTTTACGGTTACATCATTCCCTTATTTTATCGAAACTATCGTATGGATGCGAGTTTTACTCATCGACCACTCCATCCAGACTGAAAAGTTTAGATACGATACACCACAGTGGAGTTCGTTTGGCCACAGGTGCATTCAAGTCTTCCCCAATACCAAGTCAATTAGTTGATGCAGGGAAAATGTCGTTAGATCTTATTCGCCAAACCTCATCTATTAGATACTGGCATAGATTGCAGAGGGTTCCCAACTCTCTCGCTTTTAAAACAGCTCAAACAGATTTTAACAGCACTTGTTTCAACAATCACCCCAGACTTCCAAAGCCTTTTGGATACCGGATGAAAAGGATTTTAGAGGACATGAATCTTCCCAAGATCCCATCCTCCCTTTTAAATATTCGGTTGTTCCGCCATGGAGACTACCCACAGTATCTTTCTGTAAATATTTTAACGGTTGTAAGCGTGATTTCCAGGATTACGAACTACGCAATGCCTTTTTAGAACATTCTTTTAGCCACTAACCCTCTGTGTTTGTTTTTACTGATAGCTCCAAAACTAGCGCTGGCGTTGGTTTTGGAATATTCTCAAATGATTTTAATCGTAAGGGCACCTTGCCTGATACAGCATCAAATTTCACTGCCGAACTGACGGGAATACTGTCCGCAGTGGAGATTATATCCTCCATGAAAAAGAGAGGCTAATGTTTTACAATTTTTAGTGACTCAAAGAGTGTCTTGCAGTCTCTAGAACAATTCGACTCAAGGCACCCAATAGTTTTAAAGATCTTAGAATGGCTTTTTTTAATCGAGAGTCGAGGTAATGAAATAAACTTCTGCTGGGTTCCAGCACATGTCGGAGTACCAGGAAATGAACAGGCCGATAAATTGGCCAAGGAAGCCGCACTCTCACCCTTACCTCGCTTACGGCCTATACCTTATGAAGATTATATCCCTCTAATCAAAGCCGAGATCTCGTCTCTTTGGCAGTTCCAATGGGATCTTGAGGCTGGTAACAAGATGAGAGAGATTACTGATACTATTCATCCTTGGTCTTATACATTGCTGAACAGAAAACAGGAAGTAACCCTTTGCCGGTTGAGGATCGGTCACTAGATTATCCCATGGCTTTCTTATGGAGGGCAGTCCTCCTCCATTTTGTAATGATTACCTTGTTCCTATGACCATTAGACACATTATGGTGGAATGCCCCAGTTATGACGAAGAAAGACAACAATATTTGTCAAAACACAGAGATGAAGGAGATCTGTCCCTTCGAAATGTTCTGGGATATAACTGCAATATAAATTCTATTTTTTATTTTCTTAGTGCTATTGATCTTCTCAATGATCTTTAGATTTCAATCTTTTTTATTTTATTCATTTCTTAAGCTTTTTACCATTGCCTTTCCTTAATCATAAATACTACGGCGTCAATGACCATTGATGTTGCGACGCTAGATAAATCCCAATTATTCATTCATATTCTATCGATACGTGAATGGCAAACCTAAAAACAAGCAAGAAATGGTGAAACTATGCCAAGGGAATATAGAATACACAGAAGAATTAGAAATGGCCAAAGTCATGAATAATCACTTCAAATCTGTCTTCACTAGAGAGAAAGCACAATATTGGGACAAAGGTAATGAAAGGCGATCTCCCCCACACCCCATGAGCAAGATAACAATGACACAAAAAGAAATATTAGAACACCTGTCAAACCTTGATGTCAGGAAATCACATGGCCCGGATGGAACTGCAAATTGGATTCTAAAAGAATGCAAAGAAGAATTACCGGACAAAATACATAACGTAATAAATTGGTCACTCAAAGAAGGAAAAATACCAAAAGACTGGGAAAATGCTAACATTAGGCCAGTCTCACTAACAAGCACTATAGTCAAAATTTGTGAGAAAATCATCAAGAATAGATGGGTAAAACACCTGGAAGACAACAATATAATAAACCCAAGACAATTTGGGTTCAGACAAGGAAGATCATGTACCACAAACTTACTATGTTTCTGCTCAAGATTAATATACATAGTGCAAGAAAGGAATGGATGGGCTGATTGTGCCTTCCTGGACTTACAAAAAGCTTTTGACAAAGTACCACACAAAAAATTATTAAAGAAACTCGAACATATAGGAGGGATACAAGGGAACCTACTAAAATGGATGGAGGACTTCCTGATCGGTAGAAGGATGAGAGTAGTGCTCAGATAAAAATATTAAGATTGGAAAGAGGTGATCAGTGGAGTACCGCAAGGATCTGTATTGGCTCCAATAATGTTTGCTATTTATGTGAATGACATGGATGATGATGATGTGAGATGTTACATGAGCTTCTTTGCAGATGACGCCAAACTGTTAAGGAAAGTAAAAACTGAAAAAGATTGCGAATCACTGCAGAAAGACCTGAATAAGGTATGAAACTGGAGTCAGAAATGGGAAAAGGACTTCAATATTAGGAAGTGTAGCATAATGGAGTTTGGAAAAAGCAAAAACAGAATATCAGGACAATATAAAATTGGAACTAAGGAGGTAAAGAAGGAGAGATCCGAAAAAGATTTGGGTGTAATCATCTCAAACGACTTGTCCTATGACGAACAAATAAACAAAATTAGACTAGAATATGCGGCAACATTGTGGTCACCCAGTACCAAAAAGAATATCAAGAAAATAGGAAGAATCCAAAGAGCAGCAACAAAAATGGCACCTGCACTTGCAAACTTGTCATATGAGGAGAGATTGGCTAAACTGGAGTTACCAACTCTGGTGCAAAGAAGAGAGAGAAGTGACCTACTGACCATCTACAGAATCATGAAATACTCGATAGAGAGGACTTGTTAAACTGGGAGAAGAGAAGCACAAGAGGACACGGAAAGAAAATAAAAAACAGCTACAGAAGAGATCTGAAGAAAAAGAGTTTTCCACATAGAGTGGTGGACACTTGGAACAAACTGGACAATGAAATAGTGTGCGCAAAAACCAATCATGAGTTTAAGAGCAAATTAGACACTGCGAGATACAAAGGTGGGACACCACAAGCATAGGTCCCCTCCCCGCAAAATACAACTTAGATAAATACAACTAGGTAAATACTGTCTATGTTTAGATCATGGTGGTCTAAAAGCGCGCAAAAAACATCAACATAAAAGCAAAAAGCGCATATCACCATTAACCTAAACATTGTTGTAATCTGAATACACTACATCTTCCTCCCCTCTTATTATTATTTTTTTTTTGTTTTTGTTTATACAAAATAAAAAACATTACATTGATTCAATTAATCTCTTGCTAGGTTTCACTGACCTATTTGACCTTCTCAATACTGGCTCAGTAGGAACATAAGGTTCATTAATATATTTGTCAATATCATTATTATTAGGAAGCACTTAAGTTGCACCTGCAGGTTGTGAAATGGTATCACTGTTAACACAGTCATTTACAGTTTCACTGTTTCCAACATTACTGCTAGTATTTGGTTTAACAAATGAATTTTCAATTTGATAATTAATTAAATAGAGAAGATGTGGAAACTGATTTTTAATATTTAATATTATACCTAGCTTTCAATTGATCACAATGTCTACGCCAAATTAAATTTCCACTTTAGGTGAACACTTTTACAACATAATTTCTGGCACCTGTAACCTCAATAATAATGTCTGGTAACCAAGATTCACCTCTAGAATTTTTTTTTATTTTTTATTTTTTATTTATTTATTTTTTTTTTTTTGCAAAAACTGCTTGCCCAACTTCAAATCTGCTTTCTACACAATCAAGAGGAATGGTTATGCTAGATCTCCAGAAAGCTTTTGATACTGTAAATCATGATATTCTATTATTCAAATTACAAGCGTTAGGTTTCAAATCAGATGTTATTAATTGGATGAGGTCTTATCTAACAGATCGAGAACAGATTGTGAATGTAAATGGTACAACATCAAAAACAGCACAAATAACATGTGGTGTCCCACAGGGTAGCATTTTAGGTCCGCTGTTGTTTCTTTTGTATGTGAATGACATGAAAGCCGCTGTGAACTGTAAACTGCTGTTGTATGCCGATGATTCAGCCTTACTAGTTTCTGGCAAAGATGTAAATATGATTGAGATGTTACTCAGTGAAGAGTTATTGAATGTCAGCAAGTGGTTGATGGATAACAAATTGTCTCTACATCTAGATAAAACAGAATCCATTCTCTTTGGCTCTAATCAAAAACTCAATAATGCTACCAACTTAAATATCCAATGTAATGATACTAGTATTCTACCTAAGTCTGTTGTTAAATATCTTGGAACAGAAATTGATCAAAATGTGTCGGGAGAAGTTATGGCACAAAAAATAATTAAAAGAGTCAGCTCCAGAACAAAATTTTTGGCAAGAATACAAAAATACCTAGATGTAGAGACAATGAGGTTACTATCTTCGGCCCTGGTACAGTGTCATATTGACTATGCTTGTTCTTCCTGGTATAGCAACCTATCTAAAAAATCTAAGAATAATCTTAAAATATGTCAAAACAAACTAAGCAGGACTGTTTTGAAACTCCATCCGCGTACTCATCTAGTTTACACGCATTTTAAACTGTTAAATTGGTTACCTGTTGAGAAACGTGTTGTTCAGTTAAAGCTTAATCATGTTCACCAAATTGTAAACGACTCTTGTCCCAGTTATTTGTCAGATACTTTTACAATTGTTAGAAATGCTCGTTCCCTGAGAACTCGTTCTAGTAGGTCATCTGTTATTGTACCTAGGTTTAATAGTTCATTAGGGAAAAGTACGTTCAAATACACTGGTGCTATTGCTTGGAACTCTTTACCGACCAACATTCAATCAGTTGTATCTAAAAGTAGTTTTAAAAAATCAGTTAAAAGTTATCTTTTAGACACTGTTCTTTCTGAAGAAAATAGATTATATGTTTAATTTACACTTCTTATAATCCTAATTTACACTTCTTATAACCTAGCTTTTACTATGACAATCTTTTTCTAGTTTTTATATGAGGACCACAGTGGAAATAAGTCTTTTGACTTTCTGTGCCATCCTCGGATGTACAATTATATGTACTATAGTACTATACTATAGTACTATAGTACTATACTACAGTACTATACTATAGTACTATGTACTATTATTCTTATATGTATTGTACTCATTGTATGTATGATTGTATCCAAATAAAATTCAATTCAATTAAATTCTCCTTTATTTTAGTTGTATATATGTCAAGAGGAGATTTAGATTTTCTGTGAAACATCATTTCTGCAGGGCTTTCTTTTGTACCTGAGTGAATGGTTCCCCTGCTGTTATACAGAAACCTACTAACTCTTGTATTAATTGATCCACTTTGATATTTCAGCATTCTTTGTTTAAAACTTTTAATATATCAGCTAATCCATTGGATGCAGGGTGAAATGGAGCTGGATTGATCAATTTTATTCCATTCCTTTCATAAAACTCTTTGATATCAGCAGAAACAAAACAAGCAGCAATATCAGAAAGAATGACATCAGGAACCCCCCCTAGGCCCAGTACTTTGAAGTAGTGGGGGGGGGGGAGGCTTAAGTATTGCAATGATGGGCTGAAGTGTACCAGCCAGGTCCTACCATGCTGGAGAGGTCAGCCCTGAGCTTTCAGACAAAAACTGGCCAACCATGACCAAGTTCCTTCGCGGACATTCACCACATCAACCCCTCATTCATAATCACTTTAAAGAAAGCCCTGTGGCGATGGCTGGTGATGATGGGGGGCAGGAGAAGGTGATCTCTAGGAGTCTATAGTCACGAACAACATATAGGCGATGTGGGCAAGAAAAGTCGCTCTTGTGTTGGGATTGAGGCAACAACACAGTTCGGTAGCTACCCACATGACTGAGCAGCCCTATTCAGGATCCACTCTGCTCACCCCACATGGGGAGGGGGCTAGAAAAGGTGCCCTAAAAATAGCTTGCCTTGTTTCTACCTGTCTGGGAAACCGCCCCCAGTAAGGTCACCCTCATTGCGGTCAAGACAAACCCATAAATAATAACGACCCTGGCTCGAACTCGGAACCGGACCAACTCCCTGCAACCCGAGCTTCTTCTGATAACGACTTCAGCTCACCTAAGGACCATTCTTCTGAATACTCTCAACAGAAATCACCAGGACACCAGGGTCATAAAATTACTGGTGGTAATCCAAAGAGCAGAGTACTTTTCTGCTCAAATATTTGCTTGACTCTTGATTATGAAGAGGTTTATCTCTTAAGCGAGAAATATGGAAGAGTGGAACGAAATCAGACGGAAACTTTCAAATTATGGTAGTTCATATAACTGCTACATAGTATTTGATGAAAATAAATCTGCACTTGAAGCATTGAATGGATTAAATAATCATCTTATGAATGATTCCATGATCAAAACTCGCCTTTTTAATATAGATAACTTGAAAAATGAGAAATATGACTTTATTCCAAAAGAAGAAACAGTTCAAAGTATGCCCCATAGGAAATCTCCTGCCATACTCTGGTATGTTGCAACATACAGAGAGGACAGGGAGAACTTCTTGAGAGCCTCAGAATGTATTGAAAATAAAATAGGTACCGTCCCTTATGAAAACTAAAGAAATATGGCAGGAGTATCTTGATAAAAGTAGGTAATGATACCCAAGCCAAGCTTTTATCAAACTTCAGACCCACCAATCATGGCAACATAAAGCAAATAACACCCCATAAGAGCTTCAATACCTGCAAGGGTATTATTTTCTCTGAAGACCTATATATGATTTCTCCGAAGAAGAAATTTTGAAAATGTGCCCTGAGAACGTACATGAAGTAAAAAAGCTAAGAGGAAATAATAACTCCATCCTCTTATCTTTCTCTACCACAGTCCTCCCTGATGTAATAGTCATCAAACACTCAAGATTTAGAGTAAAAAAATACAAGCAACGCCCAACTCAATGTTACAACTGCTTAGAATATGGTCATATCATCTCAAAATGTAACAATAACAAAAAATGTGACAAATGTTTTGAAGAGCATAGGGAAGACAGTATCTGTACAAACGTTCCATACAGCCTCCATTGCTCTGGTAATCACTCCCCTAGATCTAAAGAATGCTCACATTTTAAATTTGAACAAGACATCCTCGAAATAGCCAATTCTGAACATATCAGTATTGGCAATGCAAAGCGGAAACTAATGGGAGCCAATAGAAACCCCAACTCAACCTATGCTGACATAGTAAAGAAAATTAAAATGAAATTAGATAATAACTTGTCAAATCCTAACACTGTTGCACACAAGGATGTTTTAACTGGAATTCCCAAAACCCAGACTCCAGTACCCAACACTAGTGCTGCAGCAAACCCTATCAATAGTGTGGACCATGATAATATTTTGCCTGATCCTAATAACCATTCAAAAATTAAAAAGGCTAGCTCACAAAACAACCCTCGAACCACCAGCAGCCTATCTACTAGGCAAAAAACTCAGAATGTGCCACCTAATAGTAGATCAGTTGATGAAAAAGAAAAGGATCTGAAACTAGAAACAAAATCTATTATAATAACAATGGAAAATAAATAAACCAACAGGGCTGAAGACTGATGGATTCATAGAACCACCCGTCAAAAAGAGTAAAAAACAAAGAGAACACAACAAACTCTGATTGTGATACCTCCAATATATTTGACTCGCCCATGGAAACGGATAATACTATATCTGAAGATACTACTTCCATACCGCTTCCCCAAACTACTGGCAAGATGGAAACTGCGGAGAATGTCTCTCCAGGCTACCAAAGGAAGTCTACCAACTCCCGTACATCCCTGAAAAATCTTCTTGAGAACCTTCCCCTATCAAGTACTCATGAAAGGCTGAAAGAATCTCAACCTTCCAAGATAAAAAGACTACAGAAAAACTTCAATCCCCAACAAACTACTCCTTCTAAGGGAAGTATGTCTGTCAGAGGGAAAAAATAACCTATTCCAAATTCAAAGATATCCTACAGGGGAATTGCAAAGGAATAAAAGCCAGATCTGAACAGCTAAAGGTCATACTACATGATTTTATTCCAGAAATTATTTGTTTACAGGAGACAAAGATAGGCAGTAACCCGTATAATCCTGGATTAAACTACTCTAGAAACCATTCGCCTCCTCCTCCAGGAGATATTGCCCATGGTGGAGCAGCAATAATAATTCATAAAGCAATACAACACACAGTCTTAAATCTTGTGACATCTCTGCAAGCTGTGGCTGTTGAAACTATACTAGATAAAAAAATGACTATATGCTCTCTTTATCTTCCACCTAAATGTAGCTTCACAGAACATGACATTCAAGACTTAACTAACCAGTTCCAAGCCCATTTTTATTGCTTGGTGACTGCAACTCTCATAATCCTCTCTGGGGAGGTAGCATATTAAATGCTGAGGGGAAATTAATTGAGAAGTTTATTGACAATAATCATATCACCTTGTATAATGATGGATCTATGACTTACCATAACACTCACAATAATACAGCCAGTGCCATTAATCTAAGTATATGTTCATCTTCCATCCATCTCGATTTTATATGGTCTGTCAATGAATATCTTAATGGTAGTGACCACTTCCCCATCCATCTTAAGTATGTCAAAAATACCCCCAACAGAATGCCCCCCTAAATGGAAGGTTCAGGAAGCTGACTGGAATAAGTATAAAAATAATTTAATTTTAGAACAAGATTTTGAAACTTTTGACAGTCATATAGAAGCATATAAAATCTTTACTGAAGCAACCTTAAAAAGTGCTGAGATTGCTATTCCAAAAACTAAAGGGAAACCCAGTAGACCTGCAGTTCCATGGTGGAACAAAACCTGTGGAGTACTGAGAAAGATAACTCGAAAATGTTACTGATAATACAAAAATAGCGGTTCAACACAGAGCAAGATTATATATAAACGAGTTCTTGCTAAGCAGCGCAAACACTTCAAGAAATCAAAGCGAGAATCATGGCTTCACTACATAAATGGGATTAACTCTAAAAGAGTTTATTGGACAGTATTAGCTGTTTTAATAGCTTTCACCCTTTAATACAAAAAGCTCAGGAGTGGCTATTTCATATTTCCTGCCGACACAAAGAGGTTAATTTCTGCTGGGTTCCATCACACGTGGGAATCCATGGTAATGAACTAGCTGACAAGGAAGCTGCACAATGTAACAACATACCAAGATACCACACTCTGACATGAAAAGAATAATAAAATCCCTGTCTGGGGTATTGGCTCCTGTCTGGGGTATTGGCTGCTTGTTATTGTGGCAAAGTAGCATGCAGTTGATACTTTAGGGTCTATATGGGGCGCCCCTGCGGACCAGAGCCACACATCATTTTGTCTATGATAGAGGAAAACTCTGTTCATAGAGAAATGATGACACTTTTATACTACGATTGTCCCTCCGTTATGCTGTCCCCCAACCCCTTGTTGCTGTCCTGTACCATTTCTCTGAGTATTCTTTTTCTGTGGTGGGGGAATTCCCTGTGGTGGGGGAAAAGAATACTGCCACCAAGTATTCCCACTTGGATCATAAGAGGCGAGAAGAAAGGGACAGGGATTGGGACTAGGCATCCTTCTACTTGTAGCCCCATAGGGGACATTCCTAAACAAAAAAGAGAAGGCATAAGAGGGTCTAGGAGTTTTCGGACCAGCACCCTAAGGTTTGGGTCTTTTAATGTGCGTGGATGTGGTACAGATGAGAGTAAAAGGGAAGAGAAGAAAGATGGATGTGTTGGCTTTGAGTGAAACTAAGTTGAAAGGGAAGGGTGAGTGTAAGTTTGGGAGTGTAAGTGGGAGGTTATCAGGAGTGAAGAGAGGGCGAGGGAGGGAAGGGGTGGCTATTCTAGTAAGTGAAGATATAGGTAAACGTGTAGTGGAGTGGAAGGAGGTTTCCTCAAGGATAATGTGGATGAAGGTGAAACTGGGGAAGGAGATATGGGTCTTTGTAAGTGCATATGGGCCTGGCAGTGAGAAGAGTGTAGAAGAAAGGGAGGCCTTTTGGATAAATTTAAATGAGTGCATAGAGGAATTAGGAAGAAATGTCAATGTAATAGTACTGGGAGACCTTAATGCTAGGGTAGGAAATGGTCCAATCTGCTTGTGTGGATTATTTCTTCCGCTCTTCGTCTTAAGCTCAGGATTAAGCCCTTGGGGTAGCCAAGCTTCAAGAAGGCCGCGATGACGTTTCTGGATACCCTATTAATAAAGACAACTGAGGGCCTCCTGTTCAGGGTTTACAGAAAGCCTACGAACCGTGACGACTTCATACACTACCTGTCGGCACACAATGAGAGGACGAAAAAGGGGGTAGTCATGGGCTTCTTCCTGCGTGCCTACAGGATATGCAGCGAGGAGTTCCTGGAGGAGGAAATCGAATACGTCATCGCGGCCTTCTTGAAGCTTGGCTACCCCAAGGGCTTAATCCTGAGCTTAAGACGAAGAGCGGAAGAAATAATCCACACAAGCAGATTAAGAGAAGGCAACACCACCACAAAAACATCATACATGGCGCTTCCTAACTCTGAGAAGGTAGGAGACATTATTAGAATGCTCAGGGGCACGGAAGTTAAAGCAGCCGTAACATCGGGAACGAAGATTGGTGACATGTTAAAAAGCGGGACTAAGATGAGGGGGAGAGAAGACAGCGTCGTATATAAGATCCCATGCACATCATGCGATAAAGCATACTACGGAGAGACTAAGAGGGGCCTTAACACTAGAATCAGGGAGCATAAGGCCGACCTCCGTCACCATAGACTCACCAACGCAATGGTGGTGCATGTTGACGAGTCTGGGCACCTCCCACAATGGAACCGAGCCGAGATTCTACACGAAGGTATGGATAAGAAGATCAGAAAATCTATAGAAGCTGCGTACATCACCACTCGTCCGAATATCAACAATAAGGCTGGGAGCTTCACCTGGGCCAAATCTTCAGCGAATATAGCGCTTCGTGATTGGCTGTCTCAGCGGGCCAATCAGGACGCAGCGCTATACGCTCGTACACCCCCTTGAGCCATAAGGCGGGTTTATAATCTCTGTATGTTTCTAGTATGCTCATTCCTTTGAGAAAGTCGTTAGACGAAACGTCAGGAATAAAGCTTCACCTCCAGTCCATGTTTCCTTTACCGTGTCTATACAACTTGTTCACATGGATTTTCATGATAGGAAGAGTTAAGGATGTACATGTGCTAAGGGGAGAGGGTGGGGGAATATCAGATAATTTTTTGGTGGAAGGTAAGTTCAGAGTGGAGGATAGATGGAGAAAGAAGAAAGGGACAAAAGGTAGGGAAGTTCTTAGAGTGAACTCTTTAAATGAAAAGGAAAAGGAGGAGTACGGAAAGAAGCTGAAGGAGGAGTAGGAAGGAGTAAAGGATAGAGTAGAGCTGGGTGTGGAGGAGGAATGGGGATGGTTCAAGGAGGGGGTCATAAAGTGTGCAAGGATGGTGTGATGGTGTGTGGAACAAGAAGGGCAGGAGGAAATAGAAGAAAGGGTAGTGAATGGTGGGATGAGGAAACAAAGAAGGTTGTAGAAGAGAAGAAGCGAGCTTTCACAGATTGGTTACAAAATAGGACGAGGGAGTCATATGAGAGGTACAAAGAAAAGAAAAGAGAAGTAAAGCAAAAGGTAAAGGTTGCAAAGAGGAGAACAGATGTGAAATGGGGTAAGAGTATGACAGAAGATTTTGAAAGTAATAAAAAGATGTTTTGGAAAGAAATTAAGAGAGGAAGAGGAGGCGAATCAAGTAGAGAAGAAAAGGTAAAAGGTGCAGATGGAGAGATGATAATGGAAGAGAAGGCAGTAAGGGGAAGATGGGAAGAATATTTTAGGGAGTTGCTAAATGTGAAGGAGGATAGGGAGGGAAATATAGCTGCAGTGGGAAATACGAAGAAAATGAGAGTGATGAGTGAGGAGAATGGAGGACAAATAAGGAAGGATGAGGTGAAGGCAGTTGTTAAGATGATGAAAGCAGGTAAGGCACCTGGTCTGGATGGATGCCATGCAGAATGTCTGAAAAAGGGAGGTACAGTGATGGTGGACTGGCTGGTGAGGTTATTTAATGTTTGCTGGAAAGAGGGTAGAGTGCTGGAGGACTGTAGGAGTGCCTGTATAGTTCCTCTTTACAAGGGAAAAGGGGACAAGTGTGAGTGTAGTAGTTTCAGAGGGATTAGCTTGTTAAGTGCAGTTGGGAAGGCTTATGGGAGGATCTTGATTGAGAGGATTAGGAGAGGAAGAGAGGGAGTAATTGGTGAGGAACAGTGTGGATTTAGGACAGGTAGAGGTTGTGTAGATCAGATCTTTGTGGTAAGACAGATATGTGAGAAAGCTATAGGAAAGGGGAAGGATGTTTTTTGGGCTTTTATGGATCTGGAAAAGGCTTATGATAGGGTGGACAGAAAGGCACTGTGGGAGATTATGCAGATATACGGGATAGGAGGAAAGCTTCTAGGAGCTGTCAAGAGTATTTATGAGAGTAGTAGAGCTTGTGTCAGGATTGGAAATGTAGAGAGTGAGTGGTTCGAGGTAAAGGTGGGACTTCATCAAGGATGCGTTATGTCGCCCTGGCTGTTCAACTTATATATGGATGGGGTGGTGCGAGAGGTAAATGCAAGGGTAGTGGGCAAGGGATTAGAGATGGTTAAAGAAAATGGAGAAAAGTGGGAGGTGAGCCAGCTGTTGTTTGCGGACGACACTGCGCTTGTGGCAGGATCGGAGGAGGGACTGAGGAAGTTGGTGGCAGAGTTTGGGAGAGTATGTGATAGAAGAAAGCTAAAGATAAATGTGGGTAAAAGTAAGGTGATGAGATGTACAAGGGGTGAAAGTGACAGTAGACTGGAAGTGAGCATTGAGGGAGAGTGACTGGAGGAAGTGGATAGTTTTAGATACTTGGGTGCAAATGTGGCAGGAAAAGGTGGAGTGAAGGTGGAGGTAGAATGTAGATTGAGAGAAGCGAGTAAATGCCTTGGTGGATTAAAGAGTGTAATGAGGAATAGACATTTGGGAATGGATGCTAAGAGGAGACTGTATTGTGCCAACAGCACTGTATGGGGCAGAAACATGGAACATAAGACAAGAAGAGAGGAGCTTGAATGTGTTTGAGATGAGGTGTCTGAGAAGTATGATGGGGGTTACTAGGCTAGAGTGAGAAATGAGGAGGTGAGGAGGAGAACAGGGGTGGAAAAGGAGCTGGGAGATAGGGTTGATGAAAGAATATTAGGATGATTTGGACACATGGAAAGAATGAGTGAAGAAAGACTAGTAAAAGAGGTATGGGAGGCAGATGTGGAGGGAGTGAACATGAGGGGACGTCTTAGGATGAGGTGGATGGATGGAGTGAAGGGGGCTTTGGGGAAGAGGGGAATGTCTGTTGAGGAAGGACGGGAGAGGACAGAAGACAGGGGTGAATGGAGAATGGTTTGTATATGGATGATGTTGTGATTGCATGAGGTGGAATGTGTGGGGGGATGGGGGGTGAGGTAGTATGTGTGAGCAAAATTTGACGCAGCCCGAAGGGATTTCTCCCCGTCCTCTCCCTTTATGAAATGGGGGGACGGAGAGGGGGGGGGGTCGCCGGTTTAATGAAGCGGCCTTGCTGTGGATGTGCTGTGTCTTGCGACACTGCTTCTGACCCAGGGCAGTGGACAAGGTGCAGGGATGACCCGTCATCCAGGAGGTGCTCAGAGAAGAGGGAGGGTGGAGGGGTGTGGAGTGTATTCAGGGATGGAATGGGTGGAAATGATTTTATGCCTTTCCCTTTTTGGCTACCTCCCTTGTATGTATATTTTAAACAAATGGCAATAGCATTGGTCTTCCCCAGTTTTAGCTAATAATAAGAAATATAAAAATATTAGAAATTCCAGAAATCCATGGGTCTCTGGTTTTAACTTGAACCGCAAAAAACAGGTTATTTTAACCAGATTAAGGATTGGACACACCCGCCTAACCCATAAATTCATCCTGGATAGCGGCAGTGCCCCTGAATGTAATCATTGTGGCACTTTGATGTCAGTTGAGCACATTCTAGTGCACTGCCCAAAGTTTTTAAATATAAAGACGAAGTACAATATTCACTCAAAATCTCTTAAAAGAGATTTTGGGCGAGGAAGCTGATATAAACTTTTTGGATTTTTAAAAGAAACATATCTTTTCAATGAAATTTATATTTCTATCTAAACAATTTTATTTACTTCTACTTTTTATCTATTTATTTTTTAACCAAATTTAATGATTTTATAATTCTATCAAACTTTAATCTTTTACCCACTCTTCACTAATCAGTCATGGCGGCACTATATGACCTCCTCGGTCCCAGTGCCTGGGACCGAGGACATCAGGAATACCAAAATTAGCAAAGCTTTTCCCAATTCCATAGTATTAGCACTTGTCATGCTTGAAGTATATTGAACATCAATAAACTTAAAATAAGAATCTATTACGATAAAAAAAAAATATTTTCTATTGGTCCACAATAATCAATGTGAATCCTACTCCAAGGCTTACTAGCAAAATTCCACATTAATTTGCTTGAAGAAGTTTGAGAATTTCTAACACTACATTCATTACAACTTTTTGTAAGCTCTTCAGTATCATCAGAAAGCTGCGTGTCGTAAGAGGCGACTAATGCCGATCCCCGGGCGGGGCTCTTGTTTCCCCGCACAGAGCTTTCTCTTAGACTTCCTTTTCCACTCTTCTCTCCTCTTCCGCTTGCTGTTCCCTCCCTCCGACCTAATTTTCAGTCGCCCCTCTCAGTAGCGGCGCTATACCCATCCTACGGTAATGGGTCCCTGCCTATAGGTTCGTTGGTGGCAGGGTATCATGCCACCTCGAAGGGCGCCTGCATTGCAGCACGGTAAACCGGTGCAGTAGGATTTCTATCCAAGTCCTAGCCCAGGCGTGAGGCCTGGTGCCGTCCTCCCTATCCTCACTTACGACTTGGCCTTGGCAGCCAATTATGAAAAAGTCAACCTCTTTTAGTGGGGTGGCCGGCCCCTTAAATCCGGCTCCAGCTGACGCGGCTGGTAAGACAGCGTCGTCTACCCCGAGTAAAAGGCTCCTTGGCATCGAACATGCCCCAAGGCGCCTAAATTTTTTCGAGCTCATGAAGCTAGTTACCCCTTTTGGTACTGTCGAACGTATCTCTCTTCGTGAGTCAAATTATAACAACTTTTATGTGCGTTTCTTAGCTCCATCGGAGTGCATTGCAGCCAGCGTTGCCCTCGATGGTAATAAAATCGCGGATTCGATCTTAAAATGTTCCATCCTAAAAATATCAAATATTGAGGAACAAGACGATGACTTCGTCCCAAATGATACATGCCTTACCCCCGAGCTCCCTGAACGTCCCCATCCTTACGCTTTAGCCCCCGTGTATAGCCTAGTGACTGTCGAGGAGGGCAGTAACGATGTCCTAGTATTTAATATGATCAACAAAAGGTTCGCCAACCCTCCGCTCACTCCAGAAACCTTCACGCGCTTTGGTCGCAACACCTACCTAGTGAAGGTGAGACCCCACCAGGGATTTATGCTCCAGGGTACGTCCGGAGATTTTGATGGCAGCGGAATCCTCAAGATTTCTCCTTATGATGACTATAATGGCTCAAAGGGTAAGATTTTTACTCTTTCCTTAGTAGCCTTCTAACCGCTACCCTCCTTAACATGTGCCCCCAGGACGTTCTGGATGCCCACGTAGTGTCCAAGTATAGCCCAGAAGAAAAAAGTTTGTCCCAACGCCGCTGATAATATCAAAGTTCTCCGACCCGAATCCCCCAGACGTGATCGTGATTGGGCCCCACCGCTGTACGGTTAGGTCCTACGTTCAATCGCCCGAGGACGTGCACCCGCTACCTGCGGTACGGTCACTCCTCCAAGATCTGTGGTTCTCTTGCCCTCTGCCGCAACTGCGCCAAACCATCCCACGTCACTGATGGTGAATGCTGAGATCTTGCGCCAGCCTGCGCTGCTTGTAATGGCACTCACCGCACATTCTCGAAGGAGTGTGAGGAGCACTCCTGGCAGAGGCTGGTCTCGGAAACTGCGTACAATAACCGAACCAGCTTTCGCGGTGCGGCAGCCATCCTACTGGGGGGGGGGGGTCAGCGCCCCGCATCTTATGCATCGGCGACGAAGGCTTCAGTAAAGGCTAACCCGTCGCCCCTTCCCTCATCATCACATCCGGGTGCCACATCGTCCGCTGCGACCGTCCCTGCGCGACCCTCTCAATCTTCATGCCAGTCGACCTCCCAGCGTGTCGTATCTCGCGTCACCGACGGCAATCTTATGCTTGTTTCTCCCCCTCCACATCTGACAAATACATCCGATCTCGGCACTCTGGATCCAGTTAATCCTTCTCGACCCGTGATATCTTCTGATAGATCACCGAAGAAGCGCCCTGAAACAGTAAGTCGCGATCGCCCCGGAACAACTCTAAGCCCAGCAAGTCATCAAAGTCTCCTGCTAAGGTCTATAGATCGCCCACACCATCCTTTGAAAAAAAAAAGTCCCCGCTTCGGGGCAATCGTGCTCTTAGCCTCCATTGGCGCAATCTAGTGCCAACTCTTCATCAATGATTGACTTCCCCCAGGTGACATCCATCTCCACCCGTCGTCTGTGCAGGATGGGGAGATTCCTGGTGCCAAAGACGTTGTGATAAAGAGCCCTGGCAACTCCACAACCTCGCCGCCTTCTAATCCCGATCCGTCTTCTAAATCTCCAGAACAAAGGCCGAAAGAAAGAGACCAGAGAGCCAAGATCTTACCTCAAAAAACTCCTATGGGACGCGACTCTCATGAATCCCATGATGGCCAGCTTAAGCCGTCCCCCGTCGGGGGGCGGCACTCTAATTAATCCTTCAAATTCTCACCTCCCACGACACTCCTTCAATGGAACATCCGAGGTCTTCGTGCGAACGGGGAGGAGTTGAAGTGCCTCCTCCGTGAACACAACCCCGGAGTTGTCTGTCTCCAAGAAACTATGCTTCCCTCCAGTCACTATAATCTGGGTATGAACTACAAGTTCTACGGTACCGTTCCTGCAGCTGGTTCTCCAAGCAGGGGTGGTGCTGCGATAGTCGTCCACGCAGGCGTTCAACATTCTGCCATCCCTTTGCGCACAACTCTCCAGGCGGCCGCTGTACGGGCCATCCTTAGTAAGAGCTACACGATCTGCTCCCTATACCTGCCGCCAAGCTCTAACGTTTGTGCTTCCGACATTCAAGAACTTGTCGATGCACTCCCACCCCCATTTATTATTCTTGGTGATCTGAACGCACAGTCCTCTGTGGCGTAGCTCTTCCCGTAACGAAAAACTTTTAGAGGAGAACGAGGTCTCCCTCATGAACGATGAAAACCCGACTATCATAACATCTTCCTCGACACTACTTCTGTTCTGGACCTCGGGATCTGCACTTCAGCGGTCCTCGTGGACTTCTCCTGGAGGGTGTGTGCAGATTTACACGACAGCGACCACCACCCGATAGTAGTTTCTCGTGTTTCTCCATCCCCCGTATCCTAGCCCCAAAGGTGGAAGTTGAAAGCGGCAAATTGGTCACTCTTTGGGGAGCTGTGCTCCGGACTAAGTGACTTGCGCGTGGACGACCCGACTCAGGCTTATAAGCAATTCGTCTCGATTGTTCTTAACGCCGCCGGCGGTTCTATACCGATTAGCCGTCCGCCGATTGGCAGGCCGCCTGTTCCTTGGTGGGACACCACCTGCCGGAAGCTTCGTGACACCGCTCGTTCCTGCTACCGGCGTTTCCGTCGCCTTCCGACGGAGGCCAATAAGATGGTGTACCAGAAAGCGGTTGCAAACAAACGAAAGTATATGAAGGAAGCGAAGCGCATGTCATGGCAGAACTACGTATCGACCATTAAAACGTCGACGCCTTCGGCGTCAGTTTGGAACCGAGTGAAGAAGCTTTCCGGCAGGTACATACCATCTCCTCAGCCGTCCCTCCTTATAAATGACACCGTTGTCTCGGACCCGTGCGAGGTGGCAGAGGAATTCGCCACTCGCCACACACTTCTCCCGTATTTCCAGCTCTGCTGCCCTACATCGAGAACTCCAGCTACCAGGTCACGTGACGAGTTTTGATGACCACGCTCCCACCGACACTGAAGCTTACAATCTGCCCTTCTCCCTCCGCCATCGACCAGACGCCGAATACTAGCCCAGGCGATGACACGATTTGTTTCGACACGATCAGCCACCTTCGGAGGCTCTCACAACCCTTCTGGCGATATATAACAGGATTTGGTGCTCTGGTCTCTTACCATTATTTTGGCGATCGTCTACGATCATCCCCATAGCCAAGCCAGGCAAGGATCACCAGATCCCTTCTAGTTACCGGCCGATCGCCCTGACGAGTGTGTTATGCAAGGTGTTTGAGAGGATGGTCAACCTTCGACTTACTCACTACCTGGAGAGTGGAGACCGCCTCACTCCTTGTCAGTTCGGCTTTCGCCGACACGCTCCACCTTAGATCCTCTGCTCCGTTTTTCGACACACGTGCAGGACGCCCTAGTGCGCAACATGAATACCATCGCCGTCTTCTTCGACCTGGAGAAGGCGTACGGCACGACTTGGGAGTGCGGGGTAGGATGTTTTCCTCCTTCGAGCTTTCATGTCGGATAGGACTCTGAGGGTGAAGATCGGCGGGGCATATTCGTCGTCCAAGCCCCAGGAGCAGGGTATCCCCCAAAGCAGCGTCATCAGCCCCACCTTGTTCTTGATCAGCATCAATGGGATAGTCCAGGCGGTTGCTGAGGCAGACACTTCACTCCAGTGCTCACTCTTCGCTGATGACTTCCTTATGTACCTCTCCTCCATAAACCTTTTCACAGCAGTTACACGCGCTCAGCGCGGTGTGAATGCTGCTACTTCCTGGGCCTCTCGCAGAGGCTGCCGATTCTCCTCGTCGAAGACGGTGGCGATGCACTTCTGCAGGCCTCAACAACGACTGCGCCAGAATGTTCCTCCACATATTATCCTGGGAGGCATTCCAATACTCTATGAACAGTCGACTAAGTTTCTTGGGGTCATTTTTGACTAACACCTTACGTGGAACAACCACATCCTCAGTCTTAGACGATCTTCCCTCTCCGCCCTCAACATCTTAAAGGCGGTTTCTGGACGCGACTGGGGAGCGGACCAGCCTTCGCTCCTCAGATCATACCACGCCCTCATAAGATCTCGGCTGGATTACGCGTGCCAGATCTATTCCTCGGCAAGTGCGACGTCCCTCCGCTCCCTCGATACAGTACACCACCAGGCTTTGCGACTGTGTACTGGTGCCTACCGTACCTCTCCTGTCGAATCCCTCTACGTCCTCTCTGGCGATTTGCCGCTCTCTAACCGAAGGGAGCAACTTTTGCTCTCCTTTTACTTCAAGTGCAAATCGTTCAGAGAGATACCATCTTTTGACGTGGTTAATAACGTGAGACTCAGGGATACGTACAACACCAAAAGATCAGCTTCAGTCCCACCGCACCTACGCTCGCTCCGTCTACTTGAGGAGGGGAGCGGCTGTCCCCTTAAGGTGTCTGAGTCCAGGAACTTTGATACCCCGCCTTGGTGCAGGCCCATTCCTGAGTTCTGCCCCATGGAACGGTCAAAAAGTGGGCACCTGCCCTACATCGTTGCTGCCTCGTTTGAGGAGCATAAAGAATTCATGCCGACTTTATCGCGGTCTATACTGACGGGTCAAAATCTCCCGCTGGTGTGGGCTGCGCAGCTGTTGCATCATCTCAAACTTTCACGGCAAAATTACCCTTCACTTCATCTGTTTTTACAGCTAAACTTTACGCAATTTTACTCGCTTTGAAGCATTTTATTTTTAATTCAGATTTTAATGATTTTACCATTATAGCGACTCTCAATCATCAATTTTGGCACTTACTAGTTTTATTCCGTCCCACCTCGTGATATCTGAGATCCAAGAGTGGCTAACGAGAACAGCAGCCAGGGAAAAAACTGTCCGATTCTGCTGGTCCCCCGGACATGTCTGTATCCTTGGCAATGAGAAGGCGGACAGGGCGGCCAAGTCTGCGGCGGCCCGTCCCTTACCATCGCACGGGGACTCTCCCTTTTCCGACATCCGCACTACCATTTCCTCCCGCGTGCGTAGAAAGTTTGACACCACCTGGGACAATATTAGAACGAGCCAAAAGATACAGACCATAAAATGTTCTGCAGATCACTGGTCACTCCTTTCCCACCACAACCGTTTTTATCCGAAACTTTTAAACCGTTTACGTATTGAACATACAAAGGTAACTCACGAATTTTTATTTTCTCTTCCCCGGATTCCCTCTTCTTGCGTGAGGTGTGGCTCCCCCTTTTCCATCCGTCATTTCCTGCTCGAGTGCAGATACTACGAGCCTTGGCGGCGGAAGTGGGGCCTTCCTCCTGACCTCCGTAAGATGCTTGGTGCTACACCCATGATACAACCCCTTGTAGGATTTTTAAAAGACGTTAGTTTGTTTTATTTTATTTTAACTGCGTTGTACCTATTTATTGGTAGTCTTACTTCTTATGTAGTTCGCTGCTTAATGTCTAGGTTTCGTGTATATTTCGTAGGCTATTTTAGTAATAAGTCCGGCAGTAACGTTGTAGTTGTTTTAATTTTTAGAATTCTAATGTTTTAACCTCGTTATCTATTTTATCCCGTGGCACGAATTGTCTAACGACCCTGTGCCGGGCTTTTACCCACTCTAATTAATCAATCAATCATTGAGGGGGATATCTCTCTCTCTATAGCCTCACATTTAGGTGAGTTTTCTATTGTGAATACTGATTTGAAGTGGTTGTTCATAATTTCAGCCATTTCCAGTTCTTCTGCATATTCATATTTATCTTGGTGCAGCTTTTCTATTACTTGTTTATTCTTCAGTTTGCCATTTACATACCTGTAAAATAGTTTAGGTTCTTCCTTGCATTTTTCTATTTTTTTTGTAGTTTCTATTTTCATCTCTGTGTATTTTTACATAATCATTTCTTAGTTTGATGTACATTAGCCATTTGCTTGTTTTCTTGTATTTTTCCATTTCTTCCAAGCTTTATCTCTTTTATCCTTAGCCTCACTACATTTTTTGTTGTACCAGCTTTTTATGTATGTTCTTTTTTGTTGTTGTTGTGGTATGTATTTATTCACTCCCTCATTATGAATTTCTTTTAGTATATTCCATTTCTCTTCCATCCCTGTTTCATCATTTAGGAATTTTTCCCAGTTCGCATTGCAAAAGAATTTTTTGAGTTTCTCAAATTTTGTTTTGTTGTACATTAGTCTTCCTATTCTATGTTTATTATTTCTGCTTTGATCCATTTGCTCTTTCAACTCAAATTCTATTAATAGGTGGTCACTCTTTCCTATCGGAGTTTTGTAATAAATTTTGTCAACAATTTCAGGCTCTGTCGTAAGTATTAATCCAGCCTTAATGATTCTTCACTACCTTTGTATCTGGTATTTTCCCTTATCCACCAAGTCATTGTGTATTCTATGGTCATGTTGAGCAGGATGTTGCCCCAGAGTTCCTCTCCACCCTTCACTATCATTTCCTCCCAACATATTTCTTTTTAATTAAAGTCACCTATAATTACTATATTTCCTCTGTCCTTCAGTGTGACTAATATTTTTTTACCATTACCTCCTCCAAATATTTAAAAGCCACCTTTATTTATCTTAGTAAACTAAAGGTTTCTCTATTTTGTTTATATACTTGTCTGGTGACATGTCTTTGTTAATAACTACTCCTAGGTCCTTTTTGGAGCTAACATTTTTATTTCCTTTGTACCACTTTTATGCTGTCTTGATATTCTTTTTATATTTTTTTCCAAACTCTATTATACTACATTTCTTGATGCTGAAGTTCACTTCCCAATTTTGGCTCCATTCCCAGACTTTATTCAGGTCTCTGTAGTGATTCACAGTATTTTTCTGGGCTTACTTTCTTTAGTAGTTTTGCATTGTCTGCAAAAACATTCATATAACATTCTACACCATCCATATTATATATATATATATATAATAAACATTATCAGAGCTAATACTGAAACTTGTGGGACTCCACTTATCATTTCTTCCCAGGTTGAGATTTATCTCTAAGTATCACCCTCATTTTTCTCCTGTGCAAATCTTTCATCCATTTCAATAATACTCCTTGTACATCTGTTGTTTTAAGTTTTCTTAATAGTTTTTGTGTGGTACTTTATGAAACACCTTTTGTGAATCCAGGAAAGCACAATTTGCCCATCAGTCCCTTTTTTGTATTATATCTATTAACCTTGAATAAAATAAATCACATTTGTGGCACATAATCTTTCTTGTCTAAAACCAAATTGTTTTGGATTCAGTATATTGTTTTCTTCCAGATGTTTAGTCCATCTACTTTTGATAACTTTTTCACATATTTTAGCTATTGTACTTGTAAGAGAGACCGGTCTATAATTTGTTGAGTCTTCCTTACCCCTTTATTTAGGCACAATATTTGCATTTTTCCAATCTTGTGGTACCTTTCCTTGAGTGAGCAATCTATTATCTTATATATCTTGCCATTAGTTCATTTATATATTCTTTTAGTATTCAATATGTAATTCCATCCGGGTCATGTGATTTTCTAACATCAAGGTTTATGATTTGGTCCCTTATTTCTTTTTGTGTCACAATTATTTCTTTCATGGGGGGGGGGATGTCTTTCTCCCTTCGCTTCATCCCAATTGTGTATATACAGATTTGAAATGTTTATTCATAATTTCAGCCATTTCTATATCTTATATGTATTCTGCATTCCTTTGACATGTTTTCATTATTTCCTGTTTATTTACTATTTACATATCTGTAGAATAATTTAGGTTGTTCCTTACATTTGTCTATTATGTCTTTTTCATAGTTTCTCTTTTCTTCCCTGCATATTCTAACATATTCATTTCTTAGTTTAATATATATCTACCACTTTCCAAATTTTTTTATTTTTTCCATCTTTTCCAAGCTTTGTCTCTTCTATCTTTTGCCTCACTACATTTTTTGTTGTACCAGCATTTAATGTACACATTTTCCTTTTTTTGTTTTAGTACATATTTATCTACTTCATTATAGATTTCTTTTAATATCCATTTCTCTTCCATCTTTGTTTTTTCATTAAAGAAATTTTACCTATTCACTTTTTGACAGAATTTTAATTCTCAAAATAAATTTTGTTGTACATTAGTCTTCCTTTTCTGTGTTTCTCATTTCTTCCCAAATCAATTTCCTCTTTTAGTCATTGTGTACTCAGTGGTCATGTCCAGTAGTATATTTCTTCAAAGGTCTTCTCCACCTTTATCTCCCAACATATTTCTTTAGAGTTAAAGTCACCCATAATTACTAAGTTTCCTCCTTTCAGTATTTCATTTAATGCATGCTTTGTGTCTTCCAACATTTTGGAATGGTCACTATCTTTCCAAGAATATGTTTTTGGGGGCACATATATCACTACAAATGTTCTACTTTTCATGTCACTGTTTTCAACTTTTATCATAATAAATTCCACATTATTTCCTTCTGTTATTTTTGTCACATTTATGCCCTTCTTAGTCAAAAACATGACTCCTCCATCCTGTTTCTCCTATTTTTTATCCAGTGATTGTATAAACCTTGTCCCACAATATTTGGAAGTAGTGGACTTTTTTATTTCATCTCCACAATTTATATCCAGTTTCTCTCCTGCCAGATAGTCGTTTAATTCATTTAGTCCTGAAATCATGCCACCTATGTTGGTATATGTTTTTATTTTTTCCTTTTTTCCTCCTTTTGTTTTCATTTCCCATGTTTCCTCATATACATATATATATATATACAATATATATATATATATATATACACACACACACACATATATATATATATATATATAATATATATATATAAATACATATATATACATATATATATGTATATGTATATATATATACATATATATATGTATATGTATATCTATATATATATATATGCATATTTACCTAGTTGTATTTTGCGGGAAGGGGAGCTATGCTCGTGATGTCCCGCCTTTGTATCTTGCAGTGTCTAGTTTGTTTTTAAACTCATGAATGGTTTTTGCGCATACTATTCCATTGTCCAGTTTGTTCCAAGTGTCCAAAACTCTATGAGGAAAACTGTTTTTCTTCAGTTCTCTTCTATAGCTATGTTTTTTTATTTTCTTTCCATGTCCTCTTGTGTTTCTTTTGTCCCAGTTAAGTAAGTTCTCACTATCGAGTACCTCTGTGCCTTTCATGATTCTGTAGATGGTCAATAGGTCACCTCTCTCTCTTCTTTGCTCCAGTGTCGGTAACTCCAGTTTAGCCAATCTCTCCTCGTATGATAGGTTTGCAAGTGCAGGTGCCATTTTTGTAGCTGCTCTTTGGATTCTTTCTATTTTCTTTATATTCTTTTTGGTACTGGGGGACCACAATGTCGCTGCATACTCTAATCTAGGCCTTATCAATGTAACCAATATTTTTTTCATCATGTCTTCGTCCAAGTATGTAAACGCCACTTTTATTGATCTTAGCAAGTTGTAAGTCTCCCCGACAATTTTGTTAATCTGTATATCATAGGACAAGTCGTTCGTGATAATTACTCCCAAATCTTTTTCGGATCCTACTTTCTTTACTTCTTTGGTTCCAATTGTATATTTTCCTGATATTCTGTTTTTGCTTTTTCCAAACTCCATTATGCTACACTTCTTAGTATTAAAGTCCACTTCCCATTTCTGACTCCAGTTCCATACCCTATTTAGGTCTTCTTGCAGTGCTTCACAGTCCTCATCAGTTTCTATTTTCTATGTATATGTATATCTATATACATATATATGTATTTTTATATACATATATGTATATATATGTATATATTTATATACATATATATGCATATATATATTATATATATATATATATATGTATATATGTGTAAATATTTATATACATATATGCATATATATATATATATATGCATATATATATATATATATATATATATATATATATATATATATACAGGTAACTCTCGATTTACGCGAGATATAGGTTCCTAGAGACGTCGCGTATATCAAAATCGCATAAATCAAATTAATTTTTGCCATAAGAAACAATGGAATATGGGGGTATGCGGGATTTGATCCATAAAAGTTGCAATGTTTGTACAAAAAACACATTTTATTTGGCTAATAAACATACAGTAAATACTGTAAAATACTAATAATATCTAATTCTAAACCTTCTAATGTATTTATAAAAGAGAAAAACAATTGTACACTGTACTACTTACGTAGTTCTACCACTCATCACTCACACCACAACAGTCACTCACTACCCTCACTGTCCAATTGTTCTGGCGCATCCACATCCACATCCACCTGCACTTCCACAGCTGCAGGGTCATCCACATCCTCTTCTGTCATGTCTTTTTGCACTGGTGCTTTTTTGAAGAATTGCAACACGGTGGTCTGGCGCTGTTTCTTTTGAAATTCTGTGTGCATCTGTGTGTAGCAGAACACTGCATCCATGACTTTTCTTCTAACTGTGCTGCTACGTTCCACATTGGGGTCCATGTTTTCAAATTTGTCAATAGAGTCCTTAAGTTGTGCCAGCGCTTCACTAAGTCCCTTCCCCAAAGGGCCGCTGGTGCTTGCATAAGACGATGAAGGACGTTTTGGGGCCATGATGATAGGCTGGTAGTACAGTATAATAGTATGCTGATATGAGGAGGTCTGTTCTCGTTGTTAGTAGCAGAGCAAAAGAGGCCTGTAAGCCAGTAAACAATGAATGAGGAGCGGGAAGGCCCGCCACCTGTCGGCCGGCTGCGGAACTCTCTGGCGGACAGTTTGAAAATGCGGTTGGGCCAAATCGCGTCTTAGCAAATAAATAGCGTAAATTAAACTAATTCTAATATTTTTTAGGTCGCGTTATAACAAATTCGCGTACATCAAGTTACCTGTATATATATACATATGCAAAGTAGACCACTTGGAAAAAGAAACTAACGAAGCAGAGCACTTTCGTATATTACATCTTCAGTGCTGAAGATGTAATATACGAAAGCGCTCTGCTTCATTAGTTTCTTTTTCCGAGTGGTCTACTTTGCATAAGTGAACACACATACCCGTGTTCTTATTAGCATATATACATATATATATATGTATATGTATATATACATACATATATATATATATGTATATGTATATACATATATGTATATATATATATATATATATATATATATATATATATACATACAATTTTCTCAGCCTCAAGTCCAGTACACTCTCTCTCAAAAAAAAAAAAAAAACTCTTTTTAGGTCTTTGTTCTTCTCTTGTTTTTTTTTTCATTAGCTTCATTTCTTAGTGTCTTTTCCCTCTCTTTTTCCTCATTGCTCATTTCCTTTTTTACTCGTATATTTTTTGTAATTTTCACTTTTTGCCAACTTTGTTGTTTTTGTTAGTACTACTGCTATCATTTGAGACCTTAGTTTAATTTTTAGTGGTATATTTTTTTCTTTATAGTATATTCCCATTCTATGCACTTCCTCTTATTTCCTTTTCCATTTCTTGCCCATCCTCTTGTATCTATTTCAGAATTTCTTTTGCTATTTCTTTCTCTTTTTCTCTTAAGTATCTGGCTACATTGTGTTTTTCTTTACTACCATAAACTATTCACTTTTTATTTATCAACTGTGTCTCTGATCCAATTTTCTTTCTCTTTAATTACTTTGGTGGCTGTTTCTTTTGAATTTTCTTTCCCTTGTTGTACAATTTCTTTAAAAGTTATTCTTTGGTTTTCTTGTTCCACTTTCCATTGATTTTTTATTTCTTGAAGATCTGTCTCTTTTATGGTTTCTCCAACTTTCTCGGTCACCGCTTGTATTTGTTCTTTTACTTCTTTTTTCAAAGCCTCATTTTTGTTAGTATCTTCATTTTTCATTCTTTCGTTCTCACTTTTGACTATGTTTAATTCCTTTTTAAGATCATTAAGCTCCGTTTGTCTCAGCATTTTGTTTTTTCAACTCATTCAGTTCTCTATACATTACCTTGTATTCTGCTTTCAGATCTATAATTTAATTTGTTAGTTCTGTAATCTGAGTTCTTACAATATTCTTTTACCTTGTTTTCCTTTCCAAATCTTTGCCTCTACCTAGTATTCCACTTTCTTTTGCAAATCCTGAGAATGCAATATTTTCATACCTTTGATTCATCTTTGGCTTTTCCATGTTGCAACTCTTTTTTGGGATGACACCAAACGGTCATTCAACCCTGCTTACATCTAGTCTTGTTGTTGTTGTCGTTCCCTAGACTGTCTGTCCGAGCAGTCCCGTCTCCCCAAGGAATGCTACAGCCGAAACTGGGTTTTCCCACAAATCCTTTATAGAGTGTATGTTGTGTTGTTTGCATGCATGATAGTGTATAATGCAGTCTTCCATTATGTGTTGTATGGTATGGGGTGAAGTGTTACATCCTGGGCAGCTGTTCACAATGCGGTCATCCAGCCTCTTCTGGTAGCTTAGAAGTGCTGGGTGGTGGCCACACCGCAGTCTGGCCAGGTGGACTCTGTCCTTTCGTGGGAGAGAGGATTCAGAAGGGTGGATATCAGGGGGTCTGGCATGCAGCTGTGTGTTGTCTTTCAGTGTGTTAATGGAGCGGTGAGTGATATGGTTATGAATATGTTTCCGGAGGCTGGTATTTGGTGGTTGTGGAGGAAGAGAAGAGAGTATTTGTGTGTAATACAGGTCTTTGGGTGTTGTTTTAATATTTCTTGGTGTGTGTGGGTGTTCTGCTATGTAGTGTAGCGGGTGTGATGTGTTTGTGGTGGCTGCGGCAAGTGTTTGTGTGCCTCTCATGTCGAGGTGGTCCTTGACTTTGAGGACTTTTGTTTCATGGTGTAAATGGTCTGTTGGTGTTGTATTTGTGCAGCCTGTAATTGTTTTTAGGGCTTTGTTTTGTATGATTTGAAGGGTGTTGTGGTGTGTCTCACTGAGATTAGGAGCCCATGCAGGACTTGCATAATTCATCACTGAGCGTATGCATTGTTTGTATATTGCTGTATTAGTTTCTTTGTTTTGTCCAAATGTTGTTCCAGTGATTGACTTAAGTGCGTTAAGTCTAGGTGTGCATTTGTTTTTTATGTTTGTGATGTGTTGTTTGAAAGACATGGATGTATCATATGTTACACCAAGAATTTTCGGTGTATTTGTGTGTGGTATTAGAGTGTTGTTGATGTAGAGATGAGGTATGTATTTGTGTTCTTTTGTCCAGTTGGTGAGAAGTGTTGCTGTAGATTTGATTGGAGCTATTTTGAGTCTGTTTGTGATGAACCATGTGTTGAGTGTATCAAGGTATGGCTGGATTATTTCTGCAGCTTTGTCTGTGTTACGATGTGTGCATGTGATTGTTATGTTGTCTGCGTAGGAAGAGATTTGTATTTCTGAGGTGTCTGGTGTGGGTAAGTCATGCATGTATAGATTAAAGAGTGTGGGGGATAGAACAGAGCCCTGTGGTACTCCATTCTTAATGTTTCTGATGTGCGATGATTGGCCATTATATGACACATAAGCATTCCTATCTGCCAGATAATTGGCCAGCCATCTTTTGGTGTTATTGTGCATGTCTGTGTTATATATTCTATTTGTAAGGTTGTGGCGGGGGATAGCATCAAAAGCTTTACTAATGTCTAATGTTATAAGAAGTGTTGTGTGGTGGGGCCTATCTGAATTGATGCCATCTAAAATTATTTGTGTGAGGTTTATCAGAAGAGTGTTTGTGGAGTGTAGTGGTCTAAAACCGTGTTGTGAGTCAGCAAGGGGAATATGTGGTGTGACAAGTTTAAGTATTAGGTGTTCAATGACTTTAGAGGGGGTGCAGAAGTGTGATTGGGCGGTGTGATGTTGGAATTGTTGGATCTTTGTTTGGTTTTGGAATGGTGATTATTTTACCATGCTTCAAGATGTCGGGTATAGTGTTGTGTGAATAGCTGTAGTTTGCAATGTTTGTGAGTGCGTGTATACCTTGTGGTCCAATGTGTTTTAGGTGGATGTTACTTATGTTATCAGGGCCACAGGCGGATGAGTGCTTGAGATTATGTATTGTGTTTTGTCTGACTGTCTATGAAGGGTGTATAGTCTGAGTCTGTGGGAAAGTCTTTCTTACGTCGAATAGTGTGTCGGTCGTCAGGGTGAGAAGTGAGATGGCTTGTCTGTGCAAAATGATTTATGAGTGTGTTTGCTTGTTGTCTGTTTGAGGGTAGATTGTCTGTTGTTGTAATTATTGCTGCGTGAGAGCGTGTTGTGTTACTGTTGGATAGTGTAATGCTGTTGAGTGTTTTGTACAATTTGCTGGTGTTTGTTTTGTGATCAAGTGTATTGATAAAGTTTTGCCAATTTTGTTTTTTTTGTTTGTGTATTTTATTGGCAATCACAGTGTTTAGTGTTTGTATTTGGTCTGCTATGTTTTGAGGGATAGGTGTGGGGGTATTGTGTTTAAGTGTGTCTCGTTGTCTGATGAGGCCTTGGATTTCTGGTGTGAAGTTGGGGTTGTGTGATTTTCTGTTGCCTCTAGGGATGTATCTCTTTTCTGCATTTTGTATGATTGTATTAAAAGTGTGCACAGCATTGTTTATGTTTGTGATTGGTGTACTGTTAAGTGTTTCAAAATGTTGTTCTGTTTCTTCAGTAAAAGCTTCCCAGTTAGCTCTCTTGTAATTGGTGTATGTGTGTCTGTGGCCAACTGGGGTGCATCTTGTTTTGGTGGTAATGATGATTGGAAGGTGGTCAGAACCAAGGGTTCCGACCACTCTCCATGATGTTATTGGGGTTAGGCAGGGGGAGCAGCGTCTACGTTGTGGGACCACCCCCCAACCCCAAGTGTTGGGGGCCAAACGGCGGCAACCAGCCCTGGCCACCAGCTCTACGCAGGTGGCACCGATCCCCAAGAGGAGCTACGACTGCCTTGGGGAGTACCACAATCCTTTTTCTCAACAGGAGCTACATCTAGTCTTCTCTTTGTTGGTTCACTTTATTTTTGTCTATCTTCATGATCCTCCATTTTATATTATCACTAAGTGAATTTACTCTATTATATCATTTAGGTCACTTGATAAGCAAAGCTCCCCTATCCCAATATGATACCAAGTAGGTGTTTCCTCCAGGTTATCGAAAAAGCGCTGCACTCCAGAGCTCATTCTAGACATACGTTCCAGACTGGTTCGTGTGTGAAAAAGAGTCCCCATTCAGGACGAGCTAGAAGTATTGCTGGGAGGTAAATTAACAGCAATATTTACATGGTTTATGCAAGGATGTTTCTTCTTCTATAAGGAATTAGATTTGTATTCAATGGATAACTGGTATGGGAAACTACTACAAAGGCACTTTAAAATGGATGATTAAAATCAATGGATGGATAATGAATTTTAAAAAGATAGCATTGTGTTACAAATTAAAGTTATTACATGAACTAGTATTACATTAAGAAGTTCATCCTGTGGTGAGAAAAAAAAAAAAAAAAAAAAAAAAAAAAAAAAAATAAATGGAATTATTTTTCTCCCCCATATAACCAGGGCAAAAGATATGCTCTTACTTAATCACTTCCCTTATATGGGAGGTTATGGTCTTTGTATATCTAGGCACAATCCACATTAAAATGTTAAATATATATATATATATATATATATATATACACCTATACCCCAGCTATCTCATTTTACTGCTATCGCGCATACTTGAAAAGTTGACACAATTCCTAAATTGCACATCAAATTGGCTGCTATCACACACCTCTAGCCCAAATATTCATATTGTGTGGTGTGCGGCTGCTATCACGCGCCCCAGTGATGTCACAGGTGGTGGCCATCTTTGTTGGCTTGAGCTGCACGCTAATTGGTCGAGGGTTAGTTTACATGTACAGGCCACCACACTGCTCCTACACGGTGTACTATTTGTGAATGTTGGCACATGGGAGAGAGGAGGGTGAGCCACAGTCAGTGCAGGCTGAGGCCGAGGCAGCTGCACAAGAGGCCCAACAAGTTCCTGGAGGTGGTTTTGAGAACACAACAGAGGGTGAAATCCTGGAAATGATACAGCCAGCCCCTGTTATAGTTGCTGACTTCATGGAAGAGGATGAGGAGAGAGGAGAACATGAGGAGGAGGAGGGTCAGGTAAACACACATGTGGGACTCACCATAGCTGGTGTCAAGGAACTGACAAACTTAGGCATCAGGATGTGGTACCTCCTTCAGCAAGATAGCTCCATCAACAGTGAAGCAAGATGTTCACTCATTATTAGAGCATTAGAAGGTTACAACGAACAGTATCATACCCACATCAACACCCTGCAGCAACACCAGATCACAAAATTCTTATGCCAACACGCCAAGACACAACCAGGACCATCACAAGAGGAGGATTCTGGGGATGATGTGGATGATTTTGAGGGTTTTGAGGCTCCTGCAGCCATAGATGACTTCCTTGATGAGATACAACGTCAAGTGGGTGGTCAGTAACAAGCCACCCTAGCCTCAGAACCCCTCTAACCCACCCAAGCCCCTCATCACCCTCAAAAAGGTAAAATACTGGTAAATGTCTATGAAATGTCTATTTTTTATTTTATAGCCTTGATGTGTTTATTATATTACAACACTGGATTGTATGTTTAACCCCTTCCATACGGTGCCGCACACGTAGGCGTCATGGACTTAGATCTCGGTGGCAGCAACCAATGCCAGCCGTACGACGTGTCGTAATAATACTCGCATCATGAAATATAGTCACCGCTTATATCGATCGTTCTCTCTTCACCCGTGAATTTTGATAACCATAGAAAATGCGATTACAAAAGAATTAGAAAGAATGTCATTATGGAGGGGCGACTACAATAAATATAATCAAGACGCCGATATGGCAGCCTCGCGAATACACTCGCTCCCCATGACGCCTACGTGTGCGGCACCGTATGGAAGGGGTTAAGCAATTTTGTTAAGAAAGGTGAAAGCAGTGAAGATAAAGGAGAAATATTGGTGAAGTTGGAGGAAAATTTTTGGTCTAGGTACCAATTATAATCAATACCATTAGTTCTTAAGTTCTGCTATCTTTTCAGCTATCGTGCGGCTTTAGCCGCACCAATTAGATGTGATAGCAGGGAGATGGGTGTAAATATATATGTATAGATATATGGAAGTTAACTTGCTTCTGATTTGATATGTTGACTAGTCAAAGCCACTACAGAATCATAGGACAGTACTGTACAATGGAAAAGTTAAGGAACCCAGCAGGCAACTTAAAAATCAAGGTGTGTCATCTAAAACAAATAATTAAAAAACATGGAATAACATATTAGCCTATCATAAAAATATTCTTTCCTATCACATGATTAGATTTTGAACACAACTTTTACCAAATCTTGTGCAAAGATGAGGTGGCAACTTAAAAATCAAGGTGTGTCATCTAAAACAAATAATTAAAAAACATGGAATAACATATTAGCATATCATAAAAATATTCTTTCCTATCACATTATTAGATTTTGAACACAACTTTTACCTTATCTTATGCAGAGATGAGGTGCCAACTTAAAAATCAAGGTGTGTCATCTAAAACAAATAATTAAAAAACATGGAATAACATATTAGCCTATTATAAAAATATTCTTTCCTATCACATGATTAGATTTTGAACACAACTTTTACCAAATCTTGTGCAAAGATGATGCATCCTTCCTAGATTTGCTAGATACGATCTTGTTTTTGCATATACCATCACATTTAAAATAACACCGACAAGGACTGCTCTCACCATCATATTTTTCTTCCATAGAGCAAGTGTTTTGGTTAGTTTGCTTTCCAAAATCTGTAGTCTCATTATTACCATCTCCACATATTGAAACTGAAGTCTTGCTTTTCACAGCTCCAAACAACTCATCAAAAATACATCCTGTTCTGTGTGTTTCAATGTGTAACATTCTAGTGGAACAAGGTGCACTACTTCTTATATTTACTTCATGGTGTCTCAACTCCTTATCTGGAGATGAACCCATTTTTTCATGTGTATCTGAAAATAATCCATCCAGTACATAATTGATATCTGGATCAACAGCCTTATTATGTTTTTCATGTGCCTCTCTTTCAGTTGTATCTTCATGTCTGCTGACTTTTCTTTGGCTTTGCTCAGTTACTTTGGTATCAAGTGTCTGCTTATGACTAGTACCCATAGTGAAACAATGTCCAGTCATCTCTTTTACTTGACTTATATTAGACAGATCCTCCTTCATATTGAACTCCTCTGTATTTGTATAATTTTCATCATCAGACAACAAAGCTGCAATGAATACATTATAATCAGGATTTTCTGAGTGTCTATAACTTGAAATGGCCCTTCTTGTTTCTGTCATTTTTGCTTTGTCCACATAATTCATTGGTTCATCTGTCTGACTGCATTTCCTATTATCTAATTTCCTAAAATTCCTCGCTTTTAGTAACTCCATATCACTTTCATCACTATCTTCACTTTCTTCAACACACATTACTAATGGCAATGGATGAGCACATTTACTTCCCTCTCCATCTTTTCCTGAATTCTGTATCTTTTTTAATGTGTGAACATTTATATCATCACCACTTTCTGAAGAACTCAGAACATGAGTTTTCCTTTTGCTGCCATCATTACTATTCTTAAATGTTCTGCTCAAATATGCAGTATTATCAAAATGTGACTTCTTATTCTTTCTCTTCCTGTTTATCAGGCTCATTTTTTTAACATATTCATCTTTTGGTCTTCTTGAGTTGACTTTCTTTCCTTTATTTGAAGTGTCCTTCTCCAAAGAAAGATCATTGCTTATTTCACTTTGTTCCTGGTACCCATCCTCCTCAGAACTCAAATCATTATTACAAGCACTTACTACTTTCACACTTTTTTTCTTTCCTGTCTTGTTTTTATCTACATATCTTGTGTCTGTTTTACTTTCATCTTTTACATGTGATGAACTTTTCTCTAAGACCTTAGGAAAGACAGCTTCATGAGATGTATTCAGTGAGGAGTAGTACTCTTTGAGGAAAGAAAATTTTTCTTGAATACTCATCTCAAGGACTTGCTTTGCAAAGTCCAATGGAGCAAATCCTTTGGTTTCTGCCATATTCATGAACTGGTCTCTGAAAAAAAAAAAAAAAAAATAGATAGTTGTACATAAAGTAAAGAAATCAATCAATTTGGTGTTCCATGTTTCTTACAGGAAACCCATGGCCCCCAAGAAAGTGGCAAAAGTCACAAAATTGGCCTACAAATTACTCAGGGAAGAAGTATTGTGTTGTTATCTGGGTATGGGATGGGTGGGGCACTGTAAGATGAGATGTTCTATGTCCTCTGTGTGACAGTTACATCTGGGGTAGTTTGCTTCTGCAGCCAGGTTTATTCTGTGCTGGTAATATCTTAGTGGTGGATGATGACCCTGAATACAAGTGTGCTAGTATGTGGTCTTGGGAGGGATTTTCTGTGGGTCTCATGTCTGAAGGAGTAAAGAGTTTGTTGGTTAGTCTTGGAGAGGTTATTTTGTGATCTGAGTGTGAATGTATTTCTGTATGGATGTATTATGTGGTACTGGTGTTAGGCTGCTATATAGATGTGTTTGAGTACTATATTGCTGGTGTATACCCTGTCTGGGGTATTGGCTGCTTGTTATTGTGGCAAAGTAGCATGCAGTTGATACTTAGAGTCTATATGGGGTGCCCCTACAGACCAGAGCCACACATCATTTTGTCTATGATAGAGGAAAACTCTGTTCATAGAGAAATGATGACACTTTTATACTACGACTGTCCCTCCGTTATGCTGTCCCCCAACCCCTTGTTGCTGTCCTGTACCATTTCTCTGAGTATTCTTTTTCTGTGGTGGGGGAATTCCCTGTGGTGGGGGAAAAGAATACTGCCACCAAGTTTTCCCACTTGGATCGTAAGAGGTGAGAAGAAAGGGATGGGGATTGGGACTAGGCATCCTTCTCCTTGTAGCCCCACAGGGGATATTCCTAAATGAAAAAGTAAAGGCAAGAGGGTCTGGGAGTTTTCGGACCAGCACCCTAAGGTTTGGGTCTTTAAATGTGCGTGGATGTGGTACAGATGAGAGTAAAAGGGAAGAAATAGGTAGTATGTTTGTGAGAAGAAAGATGGATGTGTTGGCTTTGAGTGAAACTAAGTTGAAAGGGAAGGGTGAGTGTAAGTGGGAGGTTATCAGGAGTGAAGAGAGGGCGAGGGAGGGAAGGGGTGGCTATTCTAGTAAGTGAAGAGATAGGTAAACGGGTAGTGGAGTGGAAGGAGGTTTCCTCAAGGATAATGTGGATGAAGGTGAAACTGGGAAAGGAGATGTGGGTCTTTGTAAGTGCATATGGGCCTGGCAGTGAGAAGAGTGTAGAAGAAAGGGAGGCCTTTTGGATAGATTTAAATGAGTGCATAGAGGATTTAGGAAGAAATGTCAATGTAATAGAGCTGGGAGACCTTAATGCTAGGGTAGGAAATGTTCCAATCAATGGAGTGGTTGGGAAATGTGGAGTTCCAGGAAAGAATCATAGTGGAGAGTTGATGGTGGAAATGTGTCTAGAAAGAGAGTTGATGATAGCAAATACAGTGTTTCTGAAGAAAGTCAAGCATAAGTACACATGGGAGAGGGTGGTGGAGGGAAGGGTAGATAGAGCGCTAATGGATTATGTAGCGATAAATAGGATTATGATAGGAAGAGTTAAGGATGTACATGTGCTAAGGGGAGAGGGTGGGGGAATATCAGATAATTTTTTGGTGGAAGGTAAGTTGAGAGTGGAGGATAGATGGAGAAAGAAGAAAGGGACAAAAGGTAGGGAGGTTCTTAGAGTGAACTCTTTGAAAGAAAAGGAAAAGGAGAAGGAGTACGAAAAGAAGCTGAAGGAGGAGTGGGAGGGAGTGAAGGATAGAGTAGAGCTGGGTGTGGAGGAGGAATGGGGATGGTTCAAGGAGGAAGTCATAAAGTGTGCAAGGATGGTGTGTGGAACAAGAAGGACAGGAGGAAATAGAAGAAAGGTGGGATGAGGAAACAAAGAAGGTTGTAGAAGAGAAGATGCGAGCTTTCACAGATTGGTTACAAAATAGGACTAGGGAGTCATATGAGAGGTACAAAGAAAAGAAAAGAGAAGTAAAACAAAAGGTAAAGGAGGCAAAGAGAAGAGCAGATGTGAAATGGGGTAAGAGTATGACAGAAAATATTGAAAGTAATAAAAAAATGTTTTGGAAAGAAATTAAGAGAGCAAGAGGAGGTGAATCAAGTAGAGAAGAAAAGGTAAAAGGTGCAGATGGAGAGATGATAATGGAAGAGAAGGCAGTAAGGGGAAGATGGACAGAATATTTTAGGGAGTTGCTAAATGTGAAGGAGGATAGGAAGGGAAAGATAGCTGCAGTGGGAAATGGGAAGAAAATGAGAGTGATGAGTGAGGAGAATGGAGGAGAAATAAGGAAGGATGAGGTGAAGGCAGTTGTTAAGATGATGAAAGCAGGTAAGGCACCTGGTCTGGATGGATGCCATGCAGAATGTCTAAAAAAGGGAGGTACAGTGATGGTGGACTGGCTGGTGAGGTTATTTAATGTTTGCTGGAGAGAGGGTAGAGTGCTGGAGGACTGAAGGAGTGCCTGTATAGTTCCTCTTTACAAGGGAAAAGGGGACAAGTGTGAATGTAGTAGTTTCAGAGGGATTAGCTTGTTAAGTGTAGGTGGGAAGGCTTGGGAGGATCTTGATTGAGAGGATTAGGAGAGGAACAGAAGGAGTAATTGGTGAGGAACAGTGTGGATTTAGGACAGGTAGAGGTTGTGTAGATCAGATCTTTGTGGTAAGACAGATATGTGAGAAAGCTATAGGAAAGGGGAAGGATGTTTTTTGGGCTTTTATGGATCTGGAAAAGGCTTATGATAGGGTAGACAGAAAGGCACTGTGGGAGATTATGCAGATATACGGGATAGGAGGAAAGCTTCTGGGAGCTGTCAAGAGTTTTTATGAGAGTAGTAGAGCTTGTGTCAGGATTAGAAATGGAGAGAGTGAGTGGTTCGAGGTAAAGGTGGGACTTCGTCAAGGATGCGTTATGTCGCCCTGGCTGTTCAACTTATACATGGATGGGGTGGTGCGAGAGGTGAATGCAAGGGTAGTGGGCAAGGGATTGGAGATATTTAAAGAAAATGGAGAAAAGTGGGAGGTGAGCCAGCTGTTGTTTGTGGACGACACTGCGCTTGTGGCAGGATCGGAGGAGGGATTGAGGAAGTTGGTGACAGAATTTGGGAGAGTATGTGATAGAAAAAAGCTAAAGATAAGTGTGGGTAAAAGTAAGGTGATGAGATGTACAAGGGGTGAAAGTGACAGTAGACTGGAAGTGAGCATTAAGGGAGAGCGACTGCAGGAAGTGGATAGTTTTAGATACTTGGGTGCAAATGTGGCAGGAAAGGGTGGAGTGAAGGTGGAGGTAGAATGTAGATTGAGAGAAGTGAGTAAATGCCTTGGTGGATTAAAGAGAGTAATGAGGAATAGACATTTGGGAATGGATGCTAAGAGGAGACTGTATGAAGGAGTGATTGTGCCAACAGCACTGTATGGGGCAGAAACATGGAACATAAGAGAGGAAGAGAGAAGAAGTTTGAATGTGTTTGAGATGAGGTGTCTGAGAAGTATGATGGGGGTTACTAGGCTAGATAGAGTGAGAAATGAGGTGAGGAGGAGAACAGGGGTGGAAAGGGAGCTGGGAGATAGGGTTGATGAAAGAATATTAGGATGGTTTGGACACATGGAAAGAATGAGTGAAGAAAGACTAGTAAAAGAAGTATGGAAGGCAGATGTGGAGGGAGTGAGGATGAGGGGATGTCTTAGGATTAGGTGGATGGATAGGGTGAAGGGGGCTTTGGGGAAGAGGGGAATGTCTGTTGAGGAAGGACGGGAGAGGACAGAAGACAGGGATGAATGGAGAATGGTTGTTGTTGTTGTCGTTCCCTAGACTGTCTGTCCGAGCAGTCCCGTCTCCCCAAGGAATGCTACAGCCGAAACTGGGTTTTCCCACAAATCCTTTATAGAGTGTATGTTGTGTTGTTTGCGTGCATGATTGTGTATAATGCAGTCTTCCATTATGTGTTGTATGGTATGGGGTGAAGTGTTACAACCTGGGCAGCTGTTCACAATGCGGTCATCCAGCCTCTTCTGGTAGCTTAGAAGTGCTGGGTGGTGGCCGCACCGCAGTCTGGCCAGGTGGACTCTGTCCTTTCGTGGGAGAGAGGATTCAGAAGGGTGGATATCAGGGGGTCTGGCATGCAGCAGTGTGTTGTCTTTCAGTGTGTTAATGGAGCGGTGAGTGATATGATTATGAATGTGTTTCCGGAGGCTGGTATTTGGTGGTTGTGGAGGAAGAGAAGAGAGTATTTGTGCGTAATAAAGGTCTTTGGGTGTTGTTTTAATGTTTCTTGGTGTGTGTGGGTGTTCTGCTATGTAGTGTAGCGTGTGTGATGTGTTTGTGGTGGCTGCGGCAAGTGTTTGTGTGCCTCTCATGTCGAGGTGGTCCTTGACTTTGAGGACTTTTGTTTCATGGTGTAAATGGTCTGTTGGTGTTGTATTTGTGCAGCCTGTAATTGTTTTTAGGGCTTTTTGTATGATTTGAAGGGTGTTGTGGTGTGTCAACTGAGATTAGGAGCCCATGCAGGACTCGCATAATTCAACACTGAGCGTATGCATTGTTTGTATATTGTTATATTAGTTTCTTTGTTTTGTCCAAATGTCGTTCCAGTGATTGACTTAAGTGCGTTAAGTCTAGGTGTGCATTTGTTTTTTATGTTTGTGATGTGTTGTTTGAAAGACATGGATGTATCGTATGTTACACCAAGAATTTTCGGTGTATTTGTGTGTGGTATTAGAGTGTTGTTGATGTAGAGATGAGGTATGTATTTGTGTTCTTTTGTCCAGTTGGTGAGAAGTGTTGCTGTAGATTTGGTTGGAGCTATTTTGAGTCTGTTTGTGATGAACCATGTGTTGAGTGTATCAAGGTATGGCTGGATTATTTCTGCAGCTTTGTATTTCTGAGTTGTCTGGTGTGGGTAAGTCATGCATGTATAGATTAAATAGTGTGGGGGATAGAACTGAGTCCTGCGGTACTCCATTCTTAATGTTTCTGATTGGAGAATGGTTGTATATGGATGATGTTGTGATTCCATGAGGTGGAATGGGCGGGGGGATGGGGGGTGAGGTAGTATGCGTGAGCAAAATTTGACGCAGCCTGAAGGGATTTCTCCCCGTCTTCTCCTTTTATGCAATGGGGGGACGGAGAGGGGGGGGGTCGCCGATTTAATGAAGCGGCCTTGCTGTGGATGTGCTGTGTCTTGCGACACTGCTTCTGACCCAGGGCAGTGGACAAGGTGCAGGCATGACCCGTCATCCAGGAGGTGCTAAGATAAGAGGGAGGGTGGAGGTGTGTGGAGTGTATTCAGGGATGAAATGGGTGGAAATGATTTTATGCCTTTTCCTTTTTGGCTACCTCCCTTGTAAGGGGGAAAAAGCCTTGGTATATGTATGTATTTTTTTTATTTCTTTGCAATCAGTTGGTTGTGCATACATGATGTAATGAGATGGGTGAGTAGGGTTGAGAGGTCTTGCATAAAAATGTGTACCTATACCTTTCACATGGTGTTCTATGGGAAAGACTTTGGTTTCAGTGTGCAGGTACTTTATTGGGGGTGATTTTGGTGTATTCTAAATGTTTTATTTTGTATAGTTTGGTGTATTTCTAAATGTTTTATTTTGTATAGTTTTGTATAGTTTTATTTTGTATAGTTTTTAAGATGTTTATGCTTGTTTTCCCAATTGTTGGGAACCAAAATATAGAAGCATAGTTGAGTGTGAGCTAAGAGACATCTCAAAACATATATACATATACCAAGGCTTTTTCCCCCTTACAAGGGAGGTAGCCAAAAAGAAAAAGGCATAAAATCATTTCCACCCATTCCATCCCTAAATACACTCCACTCCCCTCCACCCTCCCCCCCCCATCTTAGCACCTCCTGGATGATGGGTGATCCCTGCACCTTGTCCACTGCCCTAGGTCAGAGGCAGTGTCGCAAGTCACAGGACATCCACAGCAAGGCTGCTTCATTAAATCGGCGACCCCCCCTCTCCGTCCCCCCATGCAAAAAGAAGATGAGGAGAAATCACTTTGGCCTGCATAAAATTTTGCTCACACATACTACCTCACCCCCCACCCATTCCACCTCATGCATCACAACATCATCCATATACAACCATTCTCCATTCACCCCTGTCTTCTGTTCTCTCCCGTCCTTCCTCAACAGACATTCCCCTCTTCCCCAAAGCCCCCTTTAACCCCATCCATCCATCTCATCCTAGGACGTCCCCTCATGTTCACTCTCTCCACATCTGCCTTCAATACCTCTTTTACTAGTCTTTCTTCACTCATTCTTTCCATGTGTCCAAACCATCCTAATACTCTTTCATCAACCCTATCTCCCAGCTCCCTTTCCACCCCTGTTCTCCTCCTCACCTCCTCATTTCTCACTCTATCTAGCCTAGTAACCCCCATCATACTTCTCAGACACCTCATCTCAAACACACTCAAACTCCTTCTCTCTTTCTCTCTTATGTTCCATGTTTCTGCCCCATACAGTGCAGTTAGCACAATCACACCTTCATACAGTCTCCTCTTAGCATCCATTCCCAAATGTCTATTCCTAATTACACTTTTTAATCCACCAAGGCATTTACTCGCTTCTCTCAATCTACATTCTACCTCCACTTTCACTCCACTTTTTCCTGCCACATTTGCACCCAAGTATCTAAAACTATCCACTTCATCCAGTTGTTCTCCCTTAATGCTCACTTCCAGTCTGCTGCCACTTTCACCCTTTGTACATCTCATCACCTTACTTTTACCCACATTTATCTTCAGCTTTCTTCTTTTACACACACTCCCAAACTCTGTCACCAACTTTCTCAATCCCTCCGATCCTGCCACAAGCGCAGTGTCGTCCGCAAACAACAGCTGGCTCACCTCCCACTTTTATCCATTTTCTTTAAACATCTCCAATCCCTGACCCACCGCCCTTGCATTTACCTCTTGCACCACCCCATCCATGTACAAGTTGAACAGCCAGGGTGACAAAACGCATCCCTGACGAAGTCCCACCCTTACCTCGAACCACTCACTCTCTCCATTTCTAATCCTGACACATGCTCTACTACTCTCGTAAAAACTCTTGACAGCTCCTTGAGGTTTTCCTCCTATCCCGTATATCCGCAAAACCTCCC